>NW_027590333.1:300000-448372 GCF_964213995.1 Mustelus asterias | reverse complement strand
TTGGGGAGAGTGGGGGGGGGGAGAAAGGGGGGGGCGTGGGGGTGGTGGTGGGGGGGAGGTTGCTAGCGGTGTCTGTTGAAATGCCTACAAACAGAAGCATTTAGGAAAATCGATAGTCTGAGACCATCAGATGGGCACGTTTATGGAGGCATTCGATCAGATGAGTGTGAAACTGAGGGCTTTACCAGATCAGCTGGTGACAGAGATCAGTGAGCACAAGGATGATGGTAAAGGGGACTTGGTGAAATTAGTTTATGGACAGCAGAGTTTAGAATAAGCTTTAACTCTGCAGCTTTGTAACTCGGAGAATAGTCAGCAGAGCATATTTGAGTCGAGATATGTGACAGCTGGAGTGAGGCAAAGGATGATTCTGGTGGCGACAGTAGACAAGATGCTTGATAGCACAGGAACAGGCCGTTGGGCCCTCCAAGCCAATGCCAATCATGATTTACCTGGTTTACCAGTCTGATTCCGGGGATGGTGGGACTGATGTATGAGGAGAGATTGATTAGGTTAAGATTACTTTTGCTGGATTTCAGATGCATGAGGGAGGATCTCATGGAGACTTTTAAAATTCTAACCGAACTAGACAAGGTCGATGCAAGGAGGATATTTCCGATGGTTGGGGAATCCAGAACTAGGGTCACAGTCTGAGGATTTAGGGTAGACCATTTACGACAGAGATGAGGAGACATTTCTTCACACAAAAAGTGGTGCGCCTGTGGTATTCATTATCACAGGAAGCAGTTGATGTCAAAATATTGAATGTATTCAAGAGCTGGCTGGGAATAGCACTTGGGGCAAATGAGATCAAAGGTTATGGGGAAAAAGCAGGATTATGCTATTGAGTTGAGCGATCAGGCATGGTCGTAATGAATGGGAGAGCGGGCTCGAAGGGCTCATTGGCCTCCTCCAGCTCTTATCTTCTACATTTCTATGTTTCTATCATGTCCCAATTAAACATAAAAAAGCTACTGCCCTTTCTCTGAACGTATCTCTCTATTCTACCACATAATCTGACAGCACGTTCCAGGCACCCACCACATTCTGCATGAAAAACCTCCCTTGCACATCTTCCTTAATCTTTCTCACTCTCACCTTGAACTTGTGCCTCTTCGTAATTGACACATCTACCCTCGGAAAAAAGCCTCTGACTATCCACCCTGCTTTTTCCTCTCATAATTTGTAGACATCTATCATGTCTCCCCTCAGCCAGTGTCTTTCCAGTGAAAACAATTCTAGTTTATCCAGCCTCTCCTCCTAAACAAAACCCTCAAGACCAGGCAACATATTTTTAAATTCATTCGTTGGACATGGGCGTTGCTGGGTGGCCAGCATTCTAAATTGCCCATTCGCAGTTGCGTTTGAGAAGTTGGTTGTGAGCCAGCTTCTTGAATCGCTGCAGTCCCTGTGCTATGGGTTGACCCAAAATGCCCTTTCGAAGGGATTTGCAGTATTTTAACCAAGCGACTACGAAGGAACTGACTATATATTTGCAAACCAGGACGTTGAGTGACTTGGAGGGGAGCTTGCAAGTGGTGTTGTCCCCATGTGTCTGCTGTCCTTGTCCTTCCAGGTGGAAGTGGTCTTGGGTTTAGAAGGTGCTGCCTGAGGGTCTTGGGTGAATTGCCGCAGTGCATCTTGTAGATAGCACACAGTGCTGCGACTGAGCATCGGTGATGGAGGGAGTGAATGTTTGTGGATGTGCTGCCAATCAAGCGGGGTTGCTTTGTCCTGGATGGTGTCAAGCTTCTTGAATTTTGTTGGAGCTGCACCCATCCAGGCAAGTGCGGAGTATTCCATCACACTCCTGACTTGTGCATTGTAGATGGTGGAGAGGCTTTGTGGAGTCAGGAGCTGACTTACTCGTCGCAATATTCCTCGCCCATGTCCTGCTCTTGGTGCCACTGTGTTTGTGTGGTGAGACCAGTTGACATTTTGGTAAATGGTAGCTTCCTTGTGAACTCTCTTTGCACTGCCTCCAAAGCTTACTCGCCCTCCAGGTAGTGTGATGAACAACATTGCACACAATGCCCGAAGTGTGGACTGACCAAAATTTCAGATGGCTGCATGGGATATGGGGTGAGTAATCAACTCAAGATCAAAGTGTTAATGGAGGGTGTAAGCAGTGTGGATCAGCTTCAGGTACAGGAATGGAGAAAATGGACAGGGAATAGAGATTAAGTGTGAAACTGAAGCCAATGGACTCCATGTTCCCAAAACGGAAATAATAATTAGAGTAATCAAACATAGATGACAAATATAATACGTGGAAACAGAGACTTACAGGGACCACCGACAATAGCCAGGATTGGATAGTAAACCCCTTGAATAACCCACAGCACAATACGGATGCTGCTTGTTAACGGTAACGAACCACACCCATCTTGAGAAAGAAAGGACAGACCCTCAGCAAAACTCCTCTGCATAGTTGGAATATTCCAATCCATTGTTCCCAGATTCTGATCCATTGTTGGAACACTCCAATCCATTGTTCCCAAATTCTGATTCATTGTGGGAACATTCCGATTCATTGTTCCCAGATGCTGATCCATTGTTGGAACATTCCGATTCATTGCTCCCAGATTCTGATCTCTCCTCTCCCTCCCTCTCTCTCCACAGCCGCTGATGTCCGTTCGTGTCGGAGTTGTTGCTCCTGCTGACTCAATGGGACAATACATTGAACGGAATCCCTTATTAATAGAGGAGGGAAAACCCTCCAGTCAATCTAATTGGATCCATGGAGACTCACATCAATTACAGTCACTAAACAAACAGCTTCACTTGACCCCGTTCAATCCAACACATTTCATATCACAATGGAATAGAACATGTGCCCAGCCTGGATAATGGTGGCGGTCCACTGAGAGCAGGACAAGTGGAAATAGTGGAGACACTGGCCATAAACTTTCAATCTTCCCATTTCTTTCGAAATTAATTTTAAGGGATGTGGGTATCACTGTGGCTATTCGCAACATTTATCGTCCATCCCGAGCTGTCCTTAAGAAGGTGGTGGTGCGCTCCCTTTTTGAACCACTGCAGCCTGTCCAGTGGGTACAACCACAGCGCTGTTCGGGAGGGCATTCCAGGATTTGGACCCAGTGACAGTGAAGGAACAGCCGATATATTTCCAAGTCATGATGGTGCGAGATGTGCTAACTGCAGTAGTGCGGCCCCTTTCAGCGAGAATTTCCTATGAACCATGTGGTTGGGCCTGACCCGATGGAGCGCTGAGGTGGAACGATGAGCCACTCGAGTGCGAGGGCGCATATTCCGAACCAGGGGAGGATTAGCAGCTGAAAACAGGAAGGTGCAGTGTGCAGTTGCAGAGTTCCGCTGTCTGACCATGTGATAAACACAGTTTATGAGGAAACCAGAGCACCCGGAGTAAACCCACGCAGACACAGGCAGAATGAGCAAACTCCACACGGACAGTGACCTAACGATGGAATTGAACCCGAGTCTCTGGCGCCGTGAGGCAGCATGGCTCACCATTGTGCTACAGCACTGCTCCAAATGTGCAGGTGAGGTGGATTGGCCATGCTAAATTGGCCCTAATGTGTCCAGCGATGTGCAGGTTAGGTGGGATTGGCCATGATAAATTGGCCCTTAGTGTCCAAAGATGTGCAGGTTAGCGGGATTGGCCACGCAAAATTGCCCCTGAGTGTCGGGGATTAACAGGGTAAATATGTGGGGTTACAGGAATGGGGCCTGGGTGGGATTGTTGTCAGTTCAGGCTCGATGGGCCGAATGGTCTCCTCCTGCACTGTAGGGATTCTATGATTCTAAAGAACACAATGGGAATGAGAAATGAATTGTGTTTGTAAAGGCTCCACGCAAATAATACACAAAGCCAGGGTTCTGTGCAGCAGTTGGATTAAAAGCTGTGAATTTTAAATTGTGTCTCTGAAGCCTTGTTAACACAATTTATTCCCCATCACAGAAAAATATGCTTATTCTCATGGTAAGTTATTTAATCATATTATCCATTCTATTTCCTTTATTAAAAAGAACAATCTGATAGATTGAAGTAAATGTGTACTCTGGATAATTAAATAAAAATCTCTTTGATTTGTGGCAATGCTTTTCATGGCCATCCTGTCTCGGTGTGGTAAACAGCGGCGCATTGTCACTTGGTAAAGTATCTGACAGCGCTGACATTCCTGATTGGGCTGACTTTCCTGACTCAGGCTGTGTGATGAGATTAGATTTGATTTATTATTGTCACATGTATTAACATCCTGTGAAAAGTATTGCATCTTGTGTGCTTTCCAGACAAAGCATACCATTCAGAGAAAAGGAAACGTGAGAGTGGTTAGTTTTATACTCACAGTTACGCTCAGCTCCGCCCGCTCCCTGCAGACTGGGCCGCGGATCCCCGAGGTAAGTTAGTTTTATACTCACAGTTACGCTCAGCTCCGCCCGCTCCCTGTCGAGTAGGCCGCGGATTCCCGAGGTATGTTAGTTGTTTACTCACAGTTTCGCTCAGACCACACCTGGAATACATAACAGTGGACCTAATAATGCTGCCTGAGGCACACCTCTGGCCTCCAGTGTGAAAAGCAACCATCTAAAATCCCCTCTGTCTTCTGTCATCAAGTCAGTTTTGTATCAATTTGACGACACAAGTCTTGCTGACGTCCAGGTAGACAACGTCGTCTGAACTGCCCTCTTCTACCTTCTTGTTACTCTTCAAAAAGATCAATCAAAGTTGTGACACATGATTGCTTCCCTTTCCCCATTTTCTATCAATTTTAACTCTCTCCTCCATTTCTCCCGCAGCACCCCCCCCCCCCCCCCGCCCTCCACATTTTCATCGTCACAATTTGCCCTCTGATTTCAGCTTCTCTGCCGTTTGGCCATTCACACCTTCTATTCCCTCTATGGACTGCCATTCGGAGACTTTCCCCTGTTTTTGTGGCTATCACTCCCCTTTCATGCCCTCACCCCATATTATGCATATCACTCACAGTCTTTGTCTTTGAGCTTTCACAATGGGTTATCTGGATGCGAAACGTCAGCTCTTTTCTCTCCTCACAGTCGAGCCGAGATTTTCCAGCATTTTCTCTTTTGGTTTCAGATTCCAGAAACCGCAGTGATTTGCTTTTATTAAGGTACCCCGCGTGTTCTGACACAGAGCAATGCGCCCTCTACGCTACAATTACCCAATCAAACACTCGCAGGACAGTTAAAGTACCCTGTCATTTGCAGTATCGTTTCTTCTACAGCATATAGAAATAGGAGAATTAGTTGGCCATTCTCGTGTCTGCTTATCCAGTCGGTTAGATCATGGCTGATTATGTGTGTGTTTCTCCCCTAACCCTGTGAATATTCTCTCTTCATTCTTCCATTCAATTTCCTCTTGAAGTGCCCGATAGATTTCTCTTCCACCTCATGGTCAAGCACTAAATTCCAGATTCTGCACACTCACCATGTTACAAACGCTTCCTCATGTTGCTTCTGTCTCCAAGCAAGTTAAACCAGCATCCTCTGGCTGAGAGGAGGTGTGTGCAGCTGAGAGGAGACGGGTTGCAGTGATGGGGGAAGAGTTGGTGTTGCGATGAGGTTTGTGAAGGTGAGAGGGGTAGTATTGAGGTGGGGAAAAAGGGTTGAGATGGGATGGGGATTGTTGACGTGAGAGGGAGTGTGTTTTGTTGAGATGGGAGTGTTGATCTGAGGGGGAGAGTGTTGAGATGAGAGCGGTGAGTGTTGATTGGAGAGGAAGGGTGTTGAGGTTGCTGGGGTAGTGTGGTGAGTGCAGGAGTTTTGAGGGGAAATGGGGAGTTTTGGGATGGGAGAGGCGTGTTGAGGTGAGAGGGGTGTGTTAATGTGAGGGGGAGCATTGTGGTGAGAGAGGGGGAACATGGATTTATATCACTATACGCTTGTCCAACAGTCGTCCCCAGGCCCACGCACCCGAATTCCACCCAAGCACTCCCCCCCCACCCGCGCCCCCCTCCCCCCCCCCCCCCCACCCCGCCCCACACACTTCAAACTGGACGGCGTGGAAGTAGTGAGACTGTTAAAATACAGGTTCAATACAGAGGATTAGTCACGGGCCCATAAAATACCCGGAAGCTTAGACCCATCGAACATTTACAAGGTTATGCTGCCTCTAAACTGTCTCATCACATCCAACGATTGTAGATGCAGCACAGTCTGAGATACACAGGAAATCACCCTCGACACTGTCCCATCAAATATGCTATTGTAGATGCAGCAATGTCTGAGATACACAGGAAATCTCCCTCTACACTGTCCCATCAAATACGCTGATTGTCGAAGCAGCACTGTCTGAGATAAACAGGAAACCTCCCTCCACACTGTCCCATAACATACACCGATTTTAGATGCAGCACAGTCTGAGATACACAGGAAATCTCCCACTACACTGTCCCAGCAAATGCATTGATAGTAGATGCAGCACAGTGTTCGATACACAGGAAATCTCCCTCTACACTGTCCCATCAAGTACCCTGATTGTAGGTGCTACACAGTCTGAGATACACAGGAAATCACCCTCGACATTGTCCCATCAAATATGCTATTGTAGATGCAGCAATGTCTGAGATACACAGGAAATCTCCCTCTACACTGTCCCATCAAATACGCTGATTGTCGAAGCAGCACTGTCTGAGATAAACAGGAAACCTCCCTCCACACTGTCCCATAACATACACCGATTTTAGATGCAGCACAGTCTGGGATACACAGGAAATCTCCCTCTACACTGTCCCACCAAATACCCTGATTGTCGAAGCAGCACAGTCTGAGATAAACAGGAAACCTCCCTCCACACTGACCCAGTAAATACACCGATTGTCGATGCTGCACAGTCTGAGACACACGGGAAATCTCCCTCCACACTGCCGCTCAAAATACACAGATTTAAGATGCAGCACAGTCTGAGTAACACAGGAAATATCCCTCTACACTGTCCCATCAAATACACTGATGGTAGGTGGAGCACATTGAGAGACACACAGGAAATCTCGCTCTAAACTGTCCCATCAAATACCTGATTTTAGATTCAGTACCGTTTGAGATACACAGGAAATCTCCCTCTACACTGTCCCATCACATACCCTGATTGTAGATGCAGCACAGTCTCTGACGCACAGGTAATCGCCCTTTACACTGCCACATCAAATACACCGATTGTCGATGCAGCACAGTCTGAGATACTCAGGAAATTTCTCTTAACGCTGTCCCATCAAATACACTGATTGCAGATGCAGCAAAGTTTGAGATACACTGGAAATCTCCCTACACACTGTCCCATCAAATACAATGATTGTAGATGCAGCACATTCTGAGATGCACAGGAAATCACCCTGTACAATGACCCATCAAATATCAAGATTTTCGATGCAACACAGTCGGAGACACACAGGAAATCGCGCTCTGAACTGTCCCATCAAATACAATGATTGTAGATGCAGCACAGTCTGAGATACAGAGTAAATCTCCCTCTACACTATTCCATCAAATACACTGATGGTAGATGGAGCACATTGTGAGATACACATGGAAATCTCCCTCTACCATGTCCCATCAAATGCCCTGATTGTAGGTGCACACAGTCTAAAATACAAAGAATATCTGCCTCCAACGTGTCTCAGCAAATACCCTGATTGTATCTCAGACGGTGCTGCATCTACACAGGAAATCTCCGTCCACACGGTCGCATCAAATAGCCTGATTGTAGATGCAGCGCAGTGTGAGATACATAGGACCTCGTCTAATCTACAATCAGTGTATTTGATCAGTGTGTCATTAATAATAACTCACTGTCAACACTGAAACACTCCCCAATGTTCACTGTGGATAAAGACACAATGCCCAATGATCACTGTCAATACAGACACACACCACAAGGAGCACTCTAAATATTAACACAATCCCCAAGGATCACTCTAAATAGAGACACAATTCCCAAGGATCACTCTTAACAGTGACACAATCACCAAGGATCACTCTAGATAGTGACACAATCCCCCATGATCACTCCAAATAGAGACACAATCCCGAATGATTACTCAAAATAGTGACACAATCCTAAGGATTGTGTCACTATTTAGAGTGATCCTTGGTGATTCTCCAAATAGAGACACAATTCTCCAAATAGAGACACACTCCAAATAGAGACACAATCCCCATGATCACTCCAAATAGAGACACAATCCCGAATGATTACTCAAAATAATGACACAATCCTAAGGATTGTGTCACTATTTAGAGTGATCCTTGTTGATTGTGGCACTGTTAAGAGTGATCCTTGGGGATTGTGTCTCTATTTAGAGTGATCCTTGGGGATTGTGTTAATATTTAGAGTGCTCCTTGTGGTGTGTGTCAGTATTGACAGTGATCATTGGGCAGTGTGTCTTTATCCACATTGAACATTGGGGAGTGGTTCAGTGGATGCAATCCCCAAGGATCACTCTAAATTGTGAAACAATCCCCAAGGATAACATTAAATGGTGACACAATCTCCAAGGATCACTCTAAATAGTGACACAATCCCCAAGGATCACTCTAAATAGAGACAAAATCACCAAGGATCTCTATAAGTAATGTGCATAATCCCCTCGGATCACTCAAAATAGTTACACAATACACAAGGTTCATTCTAAATAGTGATACAATCCCCAAGGATCATTGTAAATGCTGACCCAATCCCCAAGGATCACTGTAAATAGTGACACAAACGCGAAAGATTGCTCTAAATTGAGACAAATTCCCCAAGGATCACTCCAAATAGTACAGAAAATATTTACTAGGATGCAACCGGGACTTGATGGTTTGAATTATAAGGAGAGGCTGAATAGACTGGGACTTTTTTTCTCTGGAGCCGAGGAGACTGAGGGATGACCTGAAAGAGGTTTATAAAATAATAAGAGAGTCAATATCTTTTCTCAAAGGTATGGGAGTCTAAAATTAGAGGGCTTAGGTTTAAGGTGAGAGGGGAGAGATACAGAAGATTTACGGCGGCACGGTAGCACAGTGGTTAGCACTGCTGCTTCACAGCTCCAGGGTCCTGGGTTCGATTCCCGGCTCGGGTCACTGTCTGTGTGGAGTTTGCACATTCTCATCGTGTCTGCGTGGGTTTCCTCCGGGTGCTCCGGTTTCCTCCCACAGTCCAAAGATGTGCGGGTTAGGTTGATTGGCCAGGTTAAAAATTGCCCCTTAGTGTCCTGAGATGTGTAGGTTAGAGAGATGAGTGGGTAAATATGTGGGGGTAGGGCCTGGGTGGGATTGTGGTCGGTGCAGACTCGATGGGCCAAATGGCCTCCTTCTGCACTGTAGGGTTTCTATTAAAAAAAAGTGTCCAGAGGGGGAATCTTTTCACACAGAGGGCGGTGATTTTCCGGAACAAGCTACCAGAGGTAGTAGTAGAGGTGGGTACAATTTTGTCTTTTCAAAAGCATTTGGATAGTTAAATGGATAAGATGGGTGTCGAGGGTTATGGGCTAAATGCGGGCAATGAAGATTAGCTAAGGGGTTTTTAAAAAAGGGGCGGCATTGACAAGTTGGGTCGATGGGCCTGTTTCCATTCTGTAAGCATTTATGAATCTATGACTCCATGTCACAATCCCCAAGGATCACTTTAATTAATGACACAATCCCCGACGATCACTCCAAATAATGACACAAACCCCTAGGACCACTCGAAATACGACACAATCCCCAAGGATCATTCTAAAAAGAGACACAATCTCCACGGATCGCTCCAAATAATAGCTAAATCACCAAGGATCACTCTAAATATGACACAATCGCCAAGGATCATTCTAAATAAGGATACAATCCTAAAGGATCACTCTAAATACTGACACAATCCTCAAGGATCACTCTAAATACTGACATAATTCCCACAGATCAATGTCTAATGACACAATCTCCAATGATCACACTAAATAATGACTAAATCCCCAAGGGTCACGTTAAATAACAACACTAACACCAAACATCATTCTAAATAGTGACACATTCCCCAAGGATCACTTAAAACAAAGACAATATCCCCAAGGATCACTATAAATAGTGATACAATCCAGTTGGATCACTGTTAATAATGACACAATCCGCAACGATCATTGTAAATAGTGTCACAATCTGCAAGAATCACTCAAATAATGACACAGCCCCCCAGAGATCACTCGACACAGTAACACAATCCCCCAAATTCACTATAAATAGTGACACATTCCCCAAATTCACTATACACAGTGACACAAGCCCCAAGGATCACTGTAATTCGTGACACACTCCCCAGTGATCACCGCCAAGACTGACACACTCCCCAATGGTCACTGTAAATACTGACACACTCCCCAATGATCACTGTAAATACCGACACACTCCCCAATGGTCACTGTAAATACTGACACACTCCCCAATATCACTGCAAATACTGACACACTCCCCAATGATCACTGTAAATCATTGGGATAAAGGGGGATCATTGGGATAAAGGGGGAGGTGGCTACATGGGTGGAGAACTGGCTTGGTCACAGAAGACAGAGGTTGGTAGTGGAACGGTCTTTTTCCGGCTGGAGGCCTTTGACTAGTGGTGTTCCGCAGGGCTCTGTATTGGGACCTCTGCTGTTTGTGATTGATATAAACGATCTGGAAGAAGGTGTAACTGGGGTGATCAGTAGAGTTTGCGGACGACACAAAATTGGCAGGACTTGCAGATAGTGAGGAGCATTGTCAGAAGCTACAGAAGAATATAGTTAGGCTGGGAATTTGGACAAAGCAATGGCAGATGGAGTTCAATCCTGATCAATGCGAAGTGATGCATTTGGTAGAAATAATGTAGGGAGGAGCTATACGATAAATGGCAGAACCATAAAGGGTGTAGATACGCAGAGGGACCTGGGTGTGTAAGTCCAAAGGTCAGTGAAGGTGACGTCACAGGTGGAGAAGGTGGTGAAGAAGGCATATGGCATGCTTGCCTTTATGGGACGGGGCATAGAGTATAAAAGATGGGGTCTGATGTTGCAGATGTATAGAACGTTGGTTCGGCCCCATTTGGAATACTGCGTCCAGTTCTGGTGGCCACACTACCAGAAGGACGTGGAGGCTTTGGAGAGAGTACAGAGGAGGTTTACCAGGATGCTGCCTGGTATGGAGGGGCTTAGTTATGAGGAGAGATTCGGTAAACTGGGGTTGTTCTTCCTGGGAAGACGGAGGATGAGGGGAGACTTCATAGAGGTGTATAAAATTATGAAAGGCATAGATAGGGTTAACGGTGGGAAGCTTTTCCCCAGGTCGGTGATGACGTTCACGAGAGGTCATAGGTTCAAGGTGAAGGGGGGGAAGTTTAACACAGATATCAGAAGGACATATTTTACACAGAGTGTGGTGGGGGCCTGGAATGCGCTGCCAGGCAAGGTGGTGGAGGCGGACACACTGGGAACGTTTAAGACTTATCTAGATAGCCACATGAACGGAGTGGGAATGGAGGGATACAAAATAATGGTCTAGTTTGGACCAGGGAGCGGCACGGGCTTGGAGGGCCGAAGGGCCTGTTCCTGTGCTGTATTGTTCTTTGTTCTAAATACTGACACACTCCCAAATGATCACTGCAAGTACAGAAACACATCCCAGTGATCACTGTAAATACTAAACAAATCACTACGATCACTCTAAATACTAACACACTCCCCAATGATCGCTGTAATAATTGGCACACTCCCCAATGATCACTGTGTTATACTGGCACACTCCCAATGATCTCTGCAAATACTGACACAATCCCCACTGATCACTTTGAATACTGACACAATCCCCAATGATCACTGTAAATACTGACACACTCAGCAATGATCACTGCAAGTACTGGCACACGCCAATGATCACTGTAAATACAGACACACTCCCCAATGATCACTGTAAATACTGACACACTCCCCAATGATCACTGCAAAAACTGACATACTCCCCAATGATCACTGTAATAACTGACACACTCCCCAATGATTACTGTAAATACTGACACACTCCCCAATGATCTCTGTAAATACTGACACACTCCCCAATGATCACTGTAAATATGGACATACACTCCAATGATCACAGTTATAAAAGACACACTCCCCAATGATCACTGTAATAACTGACACACTCCCCAATGATCACTTTGAATACTGACACACTCCCCAATGATCAGTGTAAATACTGACATACTCTCCAATGATCACAGTTATTAAAGACACACTCCCCAATGATCACTGTAAATACTGACACACTCCCCAATGGTCACTGTAAATACAGACACACTCCCCATGCATCATTTCAAATAGTAAGAAAGTCTCCACGTTCCGTGCCAATATTAACACAATTCTGAATGATGACTGTAATTGCTGCCACGCACCCCATGGTCCCGGTAAATACGGTCCCACTCCCCAATATCTTCATAAGCCCACGGAAGGTTGAGGAACGGACATGTAAGGAGATCCTGTACAGATGCAGAATAAATCGGGTTATTGTAGTCAGAGAATTTAATTTCCCTCATATGGACTCGAAATCCATTAGGGCTCGGGGTCCGGATGGGGAGGAATTTGTAAATTTGTAAAATGTGTCCAAGCATGAAAAAGTATGTTGGTAGCCAAACTAGAGAGGGACCTGTTATTGGGAAATGAGATACTGGACCTGTTATTGGGAAATGAGCCCGGTGAGGTCATCAAGGTTTCAGTGGGGGACATGTGGCGAACAGTAACCACAATTTTGTAAACGTTCGGATAGTCATGGAAAGGGATGATTGTTGTCCTATGGGTAAGGAGCTGAATTGGGGAAGGCTAACTACAGCCGGTTGAAGCAGGACTTGGTGGCTGTTGATTGGGAGAGGCTGTTCGAGGATAAATCCACATTGCATGTGGGAGTCTTTTAACGAGCAGTTGATATGAATGCAGGACAGGAATGTGCCTGTAAAAAGGAAAGATAGGAAAGGTAGGATTCGAGAGCCATGGATAACCAGTGAAATTGTGGGTCTAATCAAAAAGAAAAAAGAGGCATACATAAGGTCCAGGCAGCTAAAAACAAATGACGCACTGGATGAATACATAGAAAGTCGAAACAAAACTCAAACAGGGAGTTATAAGGGCGAAAAGGGGTCACGAAATGTCCTCGGCAGACAGGATTAAGGAGAATCCCAAGGCATTTTACACATAATATTAGGAACAAGAGGGTTGTCAGAGAAAGAGTCGGACCTCTCAAAGGAAAGGAGGGGAATTATGCTTTGACCCAAGGAAGTAGGCGTGATCCTAAATGAATACTTTGCATCAGCATTCACAAAGGAAAGGGACACGTTGATTGGTAGTGTCTCGGGGGGATGTGTAGACCCGTTAGAACAAATCTCAATTATAAGGGAGGAAGTGTTCGGTGTTTTAAGAATCGTTAAGGTAGATAAATCCCCAGGGCCAGATGGCATCTGTCCTGGATTACTGAGAGAGAGAAGAGATGAAATTGCTGGGCCTCGGACAGAAATCTTTGTTTCTTCATTGGACACAGGTGAGGTCCCAGAGGATTAGAGGATGGCAAATGCGGTCCCGTTATTTAAGAAGAGTCGCAAAGAAATTTTTGGAGAAGATTCTTAGAGATAGGACATATGCACATTTAGAACTGAATAAGCTCATTAGCGATAGACAGCATGGTTTTGTACAAAGGAGTTCATGCCTCACAAATTTGGTTGAGTTTTTTGAGGAGGTGACAAAAATGATTGACGAGGGCAGGGCCGTGGATGTCGTCGACATGGATTTTAGTAAAGCATTTTACAATGTCCCTCATGGGAGGCTGGTGCAGATGGTTAAATCTCACGGGATCAAAGGTGAACTAGCTAGATAGGTACTGAACGGGCTTGGCCATAGAAGAGAGGGTAGTAGTAGCTGGGTCTTTTTCTTATTGGAGGTCTGTGACTCGTGGTGTTCCGCAGGGCTCCGCTGTTTGTGATATATATAAATGATTTGGAAGAAGATGTAGCTGGTCTGAATCGTAAGTATGCGGATGACACAAAGATTGCTAGAGTTGCAGATAGTGATGAACATTTTCAGAGAATACAGCAGGTTATAGATAGGCTGGAAAATTGGGCAGAGAAATGTCAGATGGAATTTAATCCAGATAAATGCGAAGTGATGCATTTTGGTAGATCTAATGCAGGGGGGAGCGATAGAATAAATGGCAGAATCATCAGGAGTATAGACACACAGAGGGATCTGGGTGTGCCAGTCCACAGATCCTTAAAGGTGGCAGCAGAGGTGGAGAGGGTGGTGAAGAAGGCATGTGGCATGCTTGCCTTTATTGGACGGGGCATAGAGTATAAAAGTTGGCATATGATGTTGCAGTTATATAGAACGTTGGTTCGGCCACATTTGGAATACTGCATCCAATTCTGGTCGCCACACTACCAGAAGGATGTGGAGGCGTTGGAGAGAGTGCAGAAAAGCTTTACCCGGATGTTGCCTGGTATGGAGGGAATTCGCTATGAGGAGAGATTGAGTAAAATAAGGTTGCTCTCCCTGGAAAGACGGAGGTTGAGGGGCGACCGAATAGAAGTTTATAAAATTATGAAGGGCAGAGAGAGCGTGAACAGTTGGAAGCTTTCTCCCAGGTCAGAAATAACAAACACAAGGGGTCACAATTTCAAGGTAAGGTTCAATACAGATATGCGGGGGAAGTTTTTTTACACCGAGGGTGGTGGGGGCCTGGAATGCACTACCAAGTGACGTGGTTGAGGCAGACACGCTGGGATCATTTAAGAGATATTTAGATAGCCACATGGACATACTGGGAAAAGGGGGATGCAGACGGATGCTCTAGTTAGGAGCACATGATCGATGCAGGCTTGGAGGGCCGAATGGCCTGTTCCTGTGCTGTATTGTTCTTTGTTCTTTAAGAAAACACGAGGCAGTCTCTAGCGATCCGTATAAGGATTGACATTCACCCCACGGTGCTTTTTTAATGTTAACAGTCACTTTGAGAATGTTCAAATGCTGACGAAAAACTTTCAGGGGCTCGAAAAGTATTAGAAACAAGTTGAGGAACCGCTGCAGGGTCTAAGACAGTAAGAATCGCTGAGCAGAAACTGATAGCCAAGTTCCGCACGCACGAGGACGGCCTCAACCGGGATATTGGGTTCATGGCACACTATTTGTAACCCCCACAGAGTTTCACTGGCTGTCTTGTCTGGAGACAATACACATCTTTTTAGCCTGTCTTGATGCTCTCTCCACTCACATTGTTTTGTTTCTTAAAGACTTGATTAGTTGTAAGTATTCGCATTCCAACCATTATTCATGTACATTGAGTCTGTGTCTTGATATGCTCTGTTTGTGAACAGAATTCCCACTCACCTGAAGAAGGGGCTTAGAGCTCCGAAAGCTTGTGTGGCTTTTGCTACCAAATAAACCTGTTGGACTTTAACCTGGTGTTGTTAAACCTCTTACTGTGTTTTCCCCAGTCCAACGCCGGCATCTCCACATCGGGTCTAAGACACACAACCCCCAATTGGTTCCTCAGTAATTACTTCCAGCCTAGTCAGGCTCTTATTCTCGGGAGACCCTGGCAAATACGAGCACAGCACTCCCTAACATCTCCACCCAACCCCCCACCCCCCCAACCACCCGCCGCCACCCCTCCCCCCGAGCCTCCACCGCTGGCATGAACCTGTCCCAATGCATCATTCCAAAGAAACAACAGTTTGTTATTGACATATCTGCGAATATCTCCTCTGAAAATTGAGACTTTCCCTGTGGGCGCTCTAAATTACTGACCCACCGCGATAATCTCTCCCCTTCCCCAGCTCCCCCCTCCCCCCACGACCCTGGTAAGTATAACACATTCCTCTGGGACACAAGTCAAACATTAACACATTCCCCAGAGAGCCACTGTTATTATGGCACAATCGTCATATACACCCCGGAATTAGAAACATAGAAACATAGAAAAACTGCAGCACAATGCAGGCCCTTCAGCCAACAAAGTTGTGCCGAACATATCCCTACCTTCGCGATTACTCGGCTTATCTATAACCCTCTATCTGACTAAGTTCCATGTACTTATCGAAAAGTCTCTTAAAATACCCTATCGAATCCGCCTCCACCACCGTTGCTGGCCGCCCATTCCATGCACCCACCACCCTCTGAGTGAAAAACTTACCCCTGACATCTCCTCCGTACCTACTCCCCGGCACCTTAAACCTGTGTCCTCTTGTGGCAACCATTTCAGCCCTGGGAAAAAGCCTCTAACTATCCACTCGATCAATACCTCTCAACATCTGATACACCTCTATCAGGTCACCCCTCATTCTTTGTCTGTCCAACGAGAAAAGGCCGAGCTCGCTCAACCTATCCTCATAAGGCATGCTCCCCAACCCAGGCAACATCCTTGTAAAGCTCGTCTGAACCCTTTCTATGGCTTCCACATCCTTTCTGTAATGAGGCGACCAGAACTGAGCACAGTTCTCCAAGTGTGGTCTGACCAGGATCTTATATAACTGCAACATTATCTCTCGACTCCGAAACTCAATTCCTCGATTGATGAAGGCCAGTACACCATACGCCTTCATAACCACAGTTTCAACCTGCTCAGCTGCTTTGAGCGTCCTATGAACTCGGACTCCAAGATCCTTCTGATCTTCCACACTGCCAAGGGCCCTACCATTAACATTACACTCCGCCATCCTATTTGACCTGCCAAAATTAACCACCTCACACCTATCTGGGTTGAACTGCATCTGCCAATTCTCCGCCCAGTCTTGCATCCTATCAATGTCTCGCTGCAACGTCTGACATCCCTCCGCACTAACCCCAACACCTCCAACCTTTGTGTCGTCAGCAGAAATACCAAACCATCCCTCCACTTCCCCATTCAGGTCATTTTTTAAAATCACGAAGAGTAGGCGTCCCAGAACAGATCCCTGGAGTACTCAGTGGTGACCGACCTCCATGCAGAATATAACCCATCGATAACCACACTTCGCCTTCTGTGGCCAAGCCAGTTCTGGATCCATAAGGCAATGTCCCCTTGAAACCCATGCACCCTCACTTTCTCAATGAGCCTTGCATGGGGCACCTTATCAAATGCGTTGGTGAAGTCCATATATATGACATCGACTGCTCTTCCTTCATCAATGTGTTTCATCATATGCTCAAAAAATTCAATCAGGCTCATAAGGCATGATCTGCCTTTGACAAAGCCATGCTGACTATTCTTAATCAGCTTGTACCTCTCCAAATGTTCATAAATCTTACCTCTCAGGATCTTCTCCATCAACTTACCAACCACTGTGGTTAGCTCACTGGTCTATAATTTCCAGAGCTATGTCTACTACCTTTCTTGAATAAAGGAACAACATCCGCAATCCTCCAATCCTCAGGAACCTCTCCCGTCTCCATTGATGATGCAAAGATCATCGCCAGAGGCTCAGCAATCTCCTCACTCGCCTTCCACAGTAGCCTGGGGTACACCCCATTCAGTCTCGGCCACTTATCTAACTTGATGCTTTTCAAAAGCTCCAACACATCCTCTTTCTTAATATCCACATGCTCAAGCTTTTCAGTGCGCTGCAAGTCTGCACTACAACCACCAAGATCCTTTTCCATAGTGAATACTGAAGTAAGGTATTAATTAAGTACCTCTGCTATTTCTTCCGGTTCCATAACAGCTTTCCCACCGCCACACTGGATAGGCCTTAATCTTTCACGTCTACTCCTCTTGCTCTTCACATATTTGTAGGATGCCTTGGGGTTTTCCTTAATCCTGCCTGCCAAAGGCTTCTCATGACCCCTTCTGGCTGTCCTAATTTCCTTCTTCAGATCGTTCCTATTGGCCCGATAATCTTCTAGATCTCTAACATTACCTAGCTTCCTGAAACGTTTGTAAGCGTTTCTGAAATACTGACACATTCTCCAGAGGGCGGCACGGCAGCACAGTGGTTAGCACTGCTGCTTCACAGCTCCAGGGTTCCGGGTTCGATTCCCGGCTCGGGTCATTGTCTGTGTGGAGTTTGCACATTCTCCTCGTTTCTGCGTGGGTTTCCTCCGGGTGCTCCGGTTTCCTCCCACAGTCCAAAGATGTGCGGGTTAGGTTGATTGGCCAGTTTAAAAATTGCCCCTTAGAGTCCTGAGATGCGTAGGTTAGAGGGATTAGCAAGTAAATATGTGGGGTTAGGGCCTGGGTGGGATTGTGGTCGGTGCAGACTCGATGGGCCGAATGGCCTCCTTCTGCACTGTAGGGTTTCTATAATTCTATGAGACTCCCGTATGAGAATAATGCCAGTCCCTTTCACAGTGCATCTGGAAACTCACAACTACGAGATAATTGTTTTAATGTAAATTGACGTGCTGAACAGGCGGACTAAAAATGCTATCCTTCGCAATTCTGTAAAAACACTTACGTGATTAGATAACCTGAACAGTAACACAATGCAATGAGACAGCTCGGGTTTGATGGATTAATTTACAAGGTAAATTCAGCTCCATCAGCTCTCAAGACGGTGAACCCGGGACAAAACGTTCCATTTGATTGTCCCCCATTTACCCAACGTACCAACACACTGGAGAGTACTGAGAAGAGGAGAGTGGGAAGCGGAGAGGGCGAGTGCTGAGGGGAGAGGGAAAGTGCTGAGGGGAGAGGGAGAGTGCTGAGGGGAGAATGAGAGTGCTGAGGGGAGAGGGAGAGTGCTGAGGGGAGAGGGAGAGTGCTGAGGAATTGGGAGAGTACTGAGGGGAGAGGGAGAATGCTGAGGGGAGGGGGAGACTGCTGAGGGAAGAGGGAGACTGCTGACGGAAGAGGCAGAGTGCTGAGGGGAGAGGGTGGAGGGGAGAGGAAGAGGTTTGAGGTGAGAGGGGAAATGTTGATGTGAGGGTGCAGATTTTAGAGCTGAGAGCGGGAGTGGTGAGTTGAGAGGGACGAGAATGCTGTGGTGAGAGGGGGAGTGTTTAGATGCGACGGGTACAACACGTAGTTAGATCAACATGCACCTCTACTAGTCACTCCCATGATATTTGCAGCAGGTTTTAACTGCAAAGTCCGTCTGTTTCTTCACTATCAGATACAAAGTGAGGGGCCAAGGGAGAGTGCCGTGAAATGCACAGAAATTCTCAGGTGCACAGTGCCCTCTGTAACTGTATTGCTGGCGTCAGAGATACAGTGTCAGATTAATGTCACCCACCCCATCCCCTATAAATTGTATGACCAGACATCCCTGTGCCTGGTAAAGTACAGGTTCATTTCAGAGCATTAGACATGGTCCCATAATTCACCTTCAGACTAGCTCGCCCACAAGATTGCGCCCATCAAACACTTACAAGGCTAAGCTCCCTCGACATTGCCTCCCAATTGCAATGAGTGCAGAGGTAGCACAGGCTGAGGAACACAGATATTTTCCTTCTGCACAGTCCAAACACTAAACTCCAGTGCAGGTGTAGTAAAGTCTCTCAAACTCCAAATCACCGTGAGTGAGCTGTATGTACAGTCCACACCCTGAGTCTCTGACATCTTTAAATCTGTCTCTCTCCATTGAAATATTCATGTGGGCCAAGTATCCGTTGTGCGAGTCGCTATATTTAATTTACGTTTCAGATCATTTTAAAACTGTCTTTCCCCCATTAGCCGTGGTTCTTTCATTCTCGAAACCGGACTTTCACACAGGGCCCCAAAATCCTTGCAACCAGTCGCCATACCACAGGGGCTGGAAAGAGAATCTGTAACGGATCTCACTGAGGTATGGTCATATCCATTTTTAAACGTGATGCGAAAGCGTGGCGACTCTTTGCGAGCTCTGCATGGTATGATGAGAATGGATAGCCGCAAAACTATACTGTTCATTCTATCTCGGTACATGTGACAAGGGTAAAACAAATCAAATCAGGGACCACCCTTCCAGCACATGTTGAGATTTGCAGGTGTTTGCTGATACCTGTACAATCTTCAGCATCATTTGTGATTCATTGGATGCTGAAACAGTGCGTGTCCAAATGCAGAAAGACCTGACCAGTTTCCAGGCCTGGGAGTCTCTTCAGAAACGGAATCAGTGCGAGAAAATGAACCAAGATTAAACACTCACCTCAACCAGCCGAAGAGTGTAGTATTCTGCCTTACCGGTCTGAACACTGAATCCTCTGAATCTCAATCTGTATGTCATCCCGCAGCCGCTGGTGCACTCTCCGTTAACTTCGAAGATTCAAACAGTCTGACAGTTTATCACACGGTTTTCCAGAGTTCTGTCTTTTGCCACCATCTCTGCCAAATGAAGCAGCGGCGTTTACCTGTCTGGCTGTTTGCAGAGCGACGATCATCTTCATCCTGCAGCAGATTTGTCCTGGAAACAAATAAACGTCGACTTTCAGCACAGTGGGCAGCAGGTGAAGATCCGGCCCTATTGAAAATGGCAGATGAAAACAGACCAAAACAGCTATGATTCAGGACAAGAGCAAGTTTAAACATAGACACATAGAAGATAGGAGCAGGAGGAGTCCTCTTGGCCCTTCGAGCCTGCTCCACCATTCATTTCGATCATGGCTGTTCATCCAAATCAATAGTCTAAATCCTGCTTTTGTGTTTATTTAGCGAGATTTAGTGAAAAGTTAAGTTAATTTCTGTGATAAGAATTGTTTCCTTTAACTTGCAAGTGTTCTTAATAACACTAAGTTTGATCCTCGGGACAAACCCGTCCTTTGATTGTCTCATAGCAGCTCCTGGGTAAAGGCGTTTTTCAGCAATAAACTGGTGGAAAGTCTGTATGTGAGTTGCCACTGACAACACATGGTTTCGGATTCTGAACAAATCTGGATTCTGTTTCGGCTAAAGGCAGTTCTTACCCCGTTCCTTGAACAGGAATTAAATCACATGACAACAAAATAACAGAGAAAGCTGGACCTTCAAAAACAGGTCAAACCAAATCCGCGGATGTCGCAACACAGAAAGCGGTTCTGTTCCATGATCAGTTACCAAACCTGGGAATAAAAATAGATGCAAAAGAATGTCAGGTGGTTAAAATGGGTGTCTATGGACATGTGGATGGGGTTTCAGTGGAACGAATGAACACACACAGGATTGGAAGGCAGGTGATGAGATAGCCGAAGGCAGATATTTCATCAACATGTGACTGACAAAACACTCCGATGAACAAGTCTTCAGAAAATGTCCATAATCCTCCATTATAAACAATACATGTCCAAATGGAATGTATTATAATTAACTGTCCTTTGGTACAATGGCAAACACATTCCTGAATGACACATTGTTCATATGAATCATGGACAACTTGAAATTCCACCCAATGTTTATAATAATGCTAATCATATCCGATGGGGTCAGGGGGTTTTAATGTTGAATTCAATAATTCTGTATTTGAGAACTTCCTGCAAATGGAATATCAGAAAACCAGCATAATACATATTTCTGGGATTGAGTGCACTGTGCTGTGTTGCTGCTTTGAGAATGTCCATACTCGCTCCCGCCGAAGTGTATCTATAAAAACTCAGTGACTAATGAGTTGGTCTGGAAATGCAAAAGGTTTTTTCTTTACATGTTTGAACCTGACTCACTGAGGTTCTGGTTTTTGACAATGTCCATCCAGCTATTTTCTCTGGGAGGATATTTGACACTTCCGTAATGGTTTCATACGGAGCCAAAAGTTAGTTTTGCAAAGCTGATTTATTTCCCTCCTGAAGGGTCAGAGTTAGTTTAAAATTATTAATTCAGCAAAGGATTTGCTAAACTGACTGCTCAAACAACACACTGGGAAACAAATGTTATTCAGTCGGTCTCGGGGGCAAGAGACTCGCTGGTCTCCAGGGAATTGGAAAAAGTCATAAACAACAGATGGCGCAAGTTGGCGTCAGGCTGTTTAACCACAGAGGCGACACAACCCAGGGTGAAAATGCTTCTTTGTCAGCAATGTTAAAGCTGCCGTTATAAAGTGTATAATACAACACAATCTAGGAGCCCGTGCGGGAGACAGGCACTGCGGCAGAGAACTTCAAACACTGTTCATAAATTGACAGAGAGAAAAAAGAATCAAAAAATAATTAAACACCCACCTCACTCAAGAAAAGCGTTGAGCATTCTGCCGTTCAATTCTCTCCACTGAATTTTCTGTATCTCAGATTGCTTGCTGTATCTCAGCCGCTAACACCCTCTCCTTTAATTTCGAAGGTTCAAACAATCCGACAACTTCTGACCCGATTTTCCTGATTGCTGTCTGTTACCGTCTCCTGCACGGAATTAAGCAACGGCGTTTACCTGTGTGTCTGTTTGCTGGGGAAGCAACTTCTTCATCCTGCAGCAGGATGGTCCTGGAAACAAACAGCGGTGTTTACCTATTTGACTGTTTGCTGAGAAAGCAGACTCTTCATTCTGCAGCAGAATGGTCCTGGAAATAGATAGCGGCGTTGACCTGTTTGACTGTTTGCTGGGGAAGCAGCTTCTTCATCCTGCAACAGAATGGTCTTGGAAACAAACAGTGTGGATTTTAAGTGGACAGCACGTGAGTATCCGCCCCTATTGACAATGGGAGTTGTTGTCACTCCGTTTATACTAGCCTTCAGGTGAAGAGTAGGAAATGTTTATTTTGATACTGAAATGTTTAACCATTACTTTTTGAATACATTTAACACTTGTTTCAAATTCACTAACTTAAATTCTAATGCGAACAATTAAAATCCATCAAGTTATCATTAGAACATCCTATCATTGTCACTAGTTGAAAATCTATCGACTGTTCCTTGGTAATATGTTTTTGTTAAAATATCTGAATTAGTTTGGAATGTATTCAATGATTAGCGCCGTCCTACCACCCTCCCCTCCGCCCCCAAATCCCCAACGCCCCCACCTCTCTCTGAAAATAGAAACCAACAGGCTACTGACGCACTGAGAGTGGAAATTCAAACTCATCATCATTTTAAGTAGTCTTATTCTCTGACGTTGCCCCAAGTTCTTGATCCGTGCCTGTCCAAAAGGGGAAATATTGCCTGGCAATTCTCCCTGTTCGATAGGAAAGTTTTATTCCGTTTATCGTTCGTTAATACTTTGTTTGATTACAGAAACAACAGGATGACACTTAAATGTCAGCAGAGGTTCGAGGGTTGGACAAATACATTCCCTTTTTTTTTCATCTGACATCAAACATGTGTTCAGATTGTCAACAGTTTCGGATTTTCTTGCCTCTGCTTCATGCGTTAAAACGACATCTGGAGAGAATATAAATGGAATATATTATCTCATTGAAAACATAATTCGATCCTTAATAACAGCCTCTGATTCAAAGCTCCAATCTATTCCATTAGTCTGTTCCCAGTAACTCTCATAGATTTACACAGTCAGTCAGCACATAAACAGCCCCTTCGGCCCATCGTGTCTATGCTGACCATCAATTACCAATCTGCAATAATTAATTTACCAGCACTTGATCCGTATTGGATTATGCCTTGACTATTAAAGTGCCAGTCCAGGCGCCTGTTCCATATTCCCACCATCTTCTGTGTGAAATATAATTTCCTTATATCCCCTCTTAACCACTTTCCACTCACCATGTTCCCATGCCTACCTGCCAGAGACACATGAAGGACAAGTTTACTTAATCGTCATTATGAAGGCTTACGTTAATACTACAATTAATTACTGTGAAATTCCCCCAGTCGCCACACTCCGGCGCCTAATCGGGTCAATGAACTTAACCAGCACGTCTTTCTGACTGTGGGAAGAAACTGGAGCACTCGGAGGAAATCCAGGCAGTCACGGGGAGAACGTGCTAACTCCACACATACAGTGGCAAACGCCAGGAATCGAACTGGATTCTTTGGTGCTGTGACACAGCAGTGCTAACCACTATGCCACGCATCTGCCATTGGGAGGGATTCTTACAATATACCGTGTCTATGTATCTGATAATTTGGTGTATCTCTATTACGTTCTCCCTCAGCCTCCGTGCCTCCAGTGAAAGTAAACCCCGATTACTCTGTCTCTCCATAATTGCTGGAATTTCCCATTTCAGACAACTTCTTGCTGTATCTCACTCTGCGCCCTCTCCAGTGCAATTATTCCATTTGGCGACCAGACCTCACACAATATTCCATCTGTGGATTAACTAATGTTCTAAGATGGGCCTGGACCTCCCTGCTCCTATAGTCTATGTCCTGGATAATGAAGGCAAGCATTCAGTATGTCTTCTGAACTAACATATCGAGCAGCACTGGCTTTATCAGGGATTTATGGACTTGCACCCCAGGTTGCCTTTAATCATCAGTACCCCCTGCTGCCATTCTTGAATGAAGGTAGCACATTAGATACCCCACGGTCACTTGGCAAGTAACCTGTGGCCGGCGAAGATTTAGATATATCCCTCAGTGTGCCCCTGCAATCTCCTTCCGTGACTGCCACAGAAGACTGAGGTATAATTGCTTCAGGCCCTGGGGGTTTATGCACCAATATTCCCGCTAACACATCCAATCCCTCCTTCTTATTGATCTTAACGTGTTCTTGAATCTTACTGTTCCTGCTGAAATCTCCAGGTATAAAATGTTTCCCATCTGTGTATGAAGATGTAAAAATAATGTTCGGCCTCAACCACGTCCTCTGATTCCTCGCACAGATGTTGCTTTGTGCTCTGATGGGCCCCATTTTTCCGTGGTCATCCTCTTGCAACCAATATACTGAGAAGATGCCTTGCGGTTTTCCTTAATGTGGTCTGCCAATTATATATTGTGGTCCCTCTTTTCCCTCCTGATCGGTTTTTCAGCAGCTTGCTGAAGCCCTCCCTCATTTTCCGTGCTCTGTACCTACCACTTCCTCCTTTTCCTCCCTTTTATGGAACCCTCAATACCTCTTGACTTCCAGGGTTCCCTGGACTTGCCAAACTTACCCTTCACTCCTAGAGAAAAACAACGGGCCCCCCATTCTCACTCTGGCACTTTAATTGACTTCCAGATTCCAAATATAGATTGACCTGCAAGTAACTGATCCCAGTTTACGTTTGCTGGAAACTGTCTTATGATATTGGAATCGACTTTCCCGCAATTTAAATACTTGTTCACTGGACTATCCTTATTCCTTTCCATCTAACTTAGAAGCTTACAGATTTCAGGCCATTGTTCCAAAAATGGCCGCCCACTGACACTTCGACCAATTCTCTGGCTTCATTCTCGATGATTAGGTCCGGGACAGGGCATGCCCCAGTTGGACAATCTACCGACTGGCCCCAAAACGCGCCAGGATACACTTTGAAAAGTGCACCCTGTCTAATCCTTTCAAAGTGAGGAGGTTTATGTTAATATTTAGAAAGTTGTAATCCCCTAATCTTCTCACACCTCTCTGTGATTTGCCTGCATATCTGCTCTACTATATCCATCTCACTGCTGGGAGGCCTGCAGTATGATCACAGCAAAGTGACCGCCCTGTTTCTTTATTTCAAAGCTCCGCACATATGGCCTCATTTGAAGAGCCTTCAAATACATCCTCCCCCATTACCTCTGTGATGGTATCAATAAATCAACGCCCCCTCGTTTCCTACATGATCCGCACCACTCCTGAAACTTCTGTGCGGTGGAATTTTGAATAGTCAGTCCTGCTCTCCTTTCACCCGTTTCTCAGTAATTGCAACAATACCATATTCCCACTTGCTAATCAGTGATCTAAGTTTATCTGCCTTACCAGACTTGGCTCATTGATTAAAATAAATAAATTTTAGCCTTCCAACCTGTCATGTGCCTGACCCTGCCCATGCCTTCCCTGTCTGCTGCACTGCCTACTTTCCCTTGCATTTTGGACTGAACCTCGCTCCAAACTTTACACCTAGTCTGTGTCCTATTCAACTGCCTAATTTGTTGCAAAGACTGTGGAGGAGCCTTAGTCAACCTGCTCCCGATTCCGATTTCCGTCAGTTCGTAATTTGATCCTGATCCATTGTAGAGCCTTTGACAAAAAGGGATATTAAATGTCATCCAGCTGTAGACGCAGTTAACTTCTCTCTCTGATTGAAGGGTGCCGTGTATGAATATCGGATTTTCAGTTCCTCAGCATGCCACACACAATAATTTTACAAAATCCTGATCATCAAACACAAAGTGTGGAGTGCCAACCGCCCTCCGTTAAGTAAAGTCTAGCCCTTGGAATCATGTAATAAGAGCATACAACTATAAGACATAGAAGCAGAATTAGGCAAATCGAGTCTGCTCCACCATTCAATCATGGCTGATATTTTCCCGCCTTTTCCCCATAACCCCTAATCCCCTTATTAATCAGGAATATATCGATCTGTGTCTTAAAGGCACTTTGTCAAAAAGTCAAGACTCTTGACTCATAAAGTGAAACTTCATGCGTGAACACAATAACCATGCTGTTGATGAAATATGCACCATCCTAGGATGCCGACAGACACGTCTACTCAAATATTACAAGACAATAATAACTTATATTTAGTTCTCTACTTTAATATACTGAATCGTCCGAAGCAGCCTCAATGAAACAATATAAAACAAAATATGTCACCCAGGTCCGAGAAGAAATATGACAGGAGTGGCAAATAGTGAATGAAATGTGATGAATAGAATGTGCTGAATGAGGAAGGTGAGGCAGAGTACCAGAGAGATGCGGGGAGGTGAAGAGGGAATTCCAGAGCTTTGGTCCCAGGAAGCTGAGGTCGGGGCCGGCACTCATGGATGAGATGAAATTTGAAATGCGGAAGAAGCCAGATTGTGAGGCACAGCATCCGAACAGACAGAGACCCCAAAACAAGGCATTTGCACATCTTAAGCTGGAGCATGCATCACTTGTCTGGGAACATTAATAACTTGTAAAAATCCTGACACTGTTTGAAAGACACTGTTTGTCTTCAAGTGCTATGTTAGAACATTCAGTGCTTCACATGTGCTGTCATGGGCGCCGTGTCGAGACCTGCAGCAATAATGTCAGTGGAGTTGGCTGCACTGCTTTAGAAGCAGCTCAACATGAATCTCATTCTCATACCACACAACACGTTAAACAAACAGTCCTTGGCAGCAAGGCAGACAGCAACCGTCGTGTATCTCTCCAATGGTGCACACAAAATCATCTCAGCAAGTTCTTACCAAACGCCAAATCCGGAAAGAACTAAACCACATCGTTCAATCTGCAGTCTACATTTTCAGTTGTGCGAATTGTGTTTCACCGTGTTTCAGAAATAATCAATGTGGAATGTTCCTGTTCGATGATCCAGGGGAATGTTCTATCCGAATACAGTTTCTGTCGCTGTTCTCACTCAGGTAATTCAACATTCAATCTGTTTGGATTTAATATCTCAAAGCGGACTTACAGATCCTTCAATCTGGAGCTGGGAGCATGTGATTTACTTCAATTTCCGTATTTCTCCCTCTCACATCTGGCATGGTATTACAAACGTGATGGAATTTTTTTCATTTGCCTTCTGTCTGATTCCCGGTGAAAAATTGCCCAGTCAGATCACTTTCCTTTAATCCACACTGAAAGTAAACACTTCGGTCAAAATCAGATTCAGTGCGATAAATATCTGGACCGTTTCATGGGGGTATTGTAGTTTTAGGTAAAACAATTTTCAATTATGTTTTGGTTTGTAACGTGTATTTAAACTGCTGATTATGTGCAATGAATGTCTCTCCGAATTTTTGGTGAAATTCCCAACATCAGAGAATGATGCCAGATATCTCTGGGTATCAAAGAACAAAGAACAAAGAACAATACAGCACAGGAACAGGCCCTTCGGCCCTCCAAGCCCGCGCCGCTCCCCGGTCCAGGATTGAATCCTGAATCCAGGATCCCCGCCCAATTTTCCAGCCTATCTACATACCAATATCCTATCCACCGAGCTGTCCCTCACAGCTACGATGCTTTGTTCATTACAACCTATTAACTTACCCCCACCCCCCCATTCCAGACCATGTGATCTCCAGGGAGAGGCGAAAACCCAGAGTGAAAAACCCCAGGGCCAATATGGGGAAAAAAAAATCTGGGAAATTCCTCTCCGACCCCCTGAGGCGATCGAAACGAGTCCTGGAGATCACAATGGCCCCGATCGGAAAATGCTTCCCAACCCTAGTCATTTCCACTTCCACGAACACCATATGAA
Organism: Mustelus asterias; assembly: GCF_964213995.1. Classification (NCBI taxonomy): domain Eukaryota; kingdom Metazoa; phylum Chordata; class Chondrichthyes; order Carcharhiniformes; family Triakidae; genus Mustelus; species Mustelus asterias. The sequence continues at coordinate 420,291 of NW_027590333.1, read as the reverse complement.
TCCCCTGCCCCCGAGACAGGTTCCCAACTATCCGCAGTCTCACTCTGTACTGGCACCAGTAAGATGATCGTAGAATGAAGCCTTGAAACGAGAAACCAGGAACAATTAGCCCGCGCCGCTCCCTGGTCCAAACTAGATCACTCTTTTGTATCCCTCCATTCCCACTCCGTTCATATAGCTGTCTAGATAAGTCTTAAACGTTCCCAGTGTGTCCGCCTCCACCACCTTGCCCGGCAACACATTCCAGGCCCCCACGACCCTCTGTGTGAAATATGTCCTTCTGATATCTGTGTTAAACCTCCCCCCCTTCACCTTGAACCTATGACCCCTCGTGAACGTCACCACCGACTCGGGGAAAAGCTTCCCACCGTTCACCCTATCTATGCCTTTCATAATTTTATACACCTCTATTAAGTCTCCCCTCATCCTCCGTCTTTCCAAGGAGAACAACCCCAGTTTCCCCAATCTCTCCTCATAACCAAGCCCCTCCATACCAGGCAACATCCTGGTAAACCTCCTCTGTACTCTCTCCAAAGCCTCCACGTCCTTCTGGTAGTGTGGCGACCAGAACTGGACGCAGTATTCCAAATGCGGCCGAACCAACGTTCTATACATCTGCAACATCAGACCCCAACTTTTATACTCTATGCCCCGTCCTATAAAGGCAAGCATGCCATATGCCTTCTTCACCACCTTCTCCACCTGTGACGTCACCTTCAAAGATCTGTGGACTTGCACACCCAGGTCCCTCTGCGTCTCAACACCCTTTATGGTTCTTCCATTTATCGTGTAGCTCCTCCCTACATTATTCCCACCAAAATGCATCACTTCGCATTTATCAGGATTGAACTCCATCTGCCATTTCCTTGCCCAAATTTCCAGCCTATCTATATCCTTCTGTAGCCTCTGACAATGTTCCTCACTATCTGCAAGTCCTGCCAGTTTTGTGTCGTCCGCAAACTTACTGATCACCCCAGTTACTCCTTCTTCCAGATCATTTATATAAATCACAAACAGCAGAGGTCCCAATACAGAGCCCTGCGGTACACCACTAGTCACAGGCCTCCAGCCGGAAAAAGACCCTTCCACTACCACCCTCTGTCTTCTATGACCAAGCCAGTTCTCCACCCATCTAGCCACCTCCCCCTTTATCCCATGGGATCCAACCTTTTTCACTAGCCTACCATGAGGGACTTTGTCAAACGCTTTACTAAAGTCCATATAGACAACATCCACGGCCCTTCCTTCGTCAACCATTTTGGTCACTTCTTCAAAAAACACCACCAGGTTCGTGAGGCATGACCTCCCTCTCACAAAACCATGTTGACTATCGTTAATGAGTTTATTCCTTTCTAAATGCGCATACATCCTATCTTTAAGAATCTTCTCCAACAACTTCCCCACCACGGACGTCAAGCTCACCGGCCTATAATTACCCGGGTTATCCTTCCTACCCTTCTTAAATAACGGGACCACATTGGCTATCCTCCAATCCTCTGGGACCTCACCTGTGTCCAGTGACGAGACAAAGATTTGCGTCAGAGGCCCAACGATTTCACCTCTCGTCTCCCTGAGCAGCCTTGGATAGATTCCATCAGGCCCTGGGGATTTGTCAGTCTTTATATTCTCTAACAAACCTAACACTTCCTCCTTTGTAATGGAGATTTTCTCCAACGGTTCAACACTCCCCTCCGAGACACTCCCAGTCAACACATCCCTCTCCTTAGTGAATACCGACGCAAAGTATTCATTTAGGATCTCCCCTACCTCTTTGGGCTCCAAGCATAAGTCCCCACTTTTGTCCCTGAGAGGTCCGATTTTTTCCCTTACAACCCTTTTGATCCTAACGTATGAATAAAATGCCTTGGGATTCTCCTTAATCCTGTCTGCCAAGAACATTTCGTGACCCGTTTTTGCTCTTCTAATTCCCCGTTTGAGTATTTTCCTACTTTCATTATACTCCTCCAGAGCTCCCTCCGTTTTTAGCTGCTTGGACCTAACATACGCCTCTCTTTTCCTTTTGACCAGTCCCTCAATATCCCTGGTTATCCACGGTTCTCTAATCCTACCCTTCCTATCCTTCTTTTTTACAGGCACATGCTTGTCCTGTAGCCCTAACAACCGTTCCTTAAAAGACTGCCACATACCAGATGTGGATTTACCCTCAAACAGCCTCTCCCAATCAAGAGCTGCCAATTTCTGCCTGATCCCAATAAAGTTAGCCTTCCCCCAATCCAACACCTGACCCTTGGGACACCACTCATCCTTTTCCATCACTATCCTAAAGCTAACAGAATTGTGGTCACTATTTGCCACATGTTCCCCGACCAAAACTTTGAAGACCTGACCGGGTTCATTCCCCAGCACCAGGTCCAGTATAGCCCCCTCTCTAGTTGGGCTGTCCACATATTGTTCCAACGAACCCTCCTGTACACATTTTACAAATGCCTCACCATCCAGAGTCCCTGCCCTCAGCGATTTCCAGTCTATACCAGGGAAATTGAAGTCTCCCACTACAACAACCCTATATTTCCTGCACCTATCCAGTATCTCCTGACATATCCATTCTTCCACTTCCCTTGGGCTGTTGGGGGGCCTGTAGTACACCCCCAACATAGTGACTGCGCCTTTCCTGTTTCTAAGCTCCACCCAGAGTGACTCGCTACACGACTCCTCCGAATTGTCCTCCCTCTGCACCGCTGTAATATGCTCTCCAACCAATACCGCTACTCCCCCACCTCTTTTGGCCCCTCCTCTGTCTCGCCTAAAACACTTGTACCCTGGAATATTCAGCTGCCAGTCCTGTCCCTCTTTCAACCAAGTCTCCGTCACCGCAACCACATCCAAATTCCTCGTGCGCATTAAGGCCCCAAGTTCGTCTGTTTTACCTGCTACGCTCCTTGCATTGAAGTATAAGCACTCCAGACCCCCAGGCTCAGTGAGGTCGTCCTCCCCCAGAGTGCTCTTCTTCTTTGCCAGCCTTGTCCCAGCCCCAAGCTCGTCCCCAGCCACCACACTTATAGACCTAATAGTTTGATCCCCATCCCCCGGCCACACTAGTTTAAACCCCCCCGAACTGCATTAGCAAAGCTCCCAGCCAGGATATTTGTGCCCTTCCAACTTAGTTGTGACCCCTCCCTCTTGTACAGGTGCCATCCTCTCCTGAAAACCTCCCATTGGTCTATGAAAATAAAGCCCTCCCTCCTGGACCAGTCCTTTAGCCAGGCATTCATTTGAACCAACTCCCTATTCTTATCCTCACTGGCACGTGGCATTGGGAGCAGCCCAGAGATGGCCACCCTAGTGACCCTACTTTTTAACCTATTTCCCAACTCCCTGAATTGCTCCCTTAGGACCCCCCTACTCTTCCTATCTACGTCATTTCCACCAATGTGTATAATGACATCCGTTTCTTTATCTTCCCCTTTTAAAATGCCTCCTATCCGCTCGGAGACATCCGTGACCCCAGCACCAGGTAGGCAGACTACCATCCTGGAGTCCCGTTCGCCCCCACAGAATCGCCTGTCTGTCCCTCTAACTGACGCATCCCCCACCACTATCGCTCTCCTAACCCCTCTCTTCCCTTTCCGGGCCACAGAGCCTGACTGTGTGCCAGTGACCTGGTCACTGTGTCTTACCCCTGGAGAGGCACACTCCTCCACACTATCTAAAACAATGTACCTGTTTTGGAGTGGGACAACCACAGGTGACCCTTCTTCTAACTGTCCACTCCCCTCCCCTCTCACACCTGTCACCAAGCCCTTCCTATTTTGAGACACCTCTGGAGACCTCCCTTGTACTTTACCCTTCTGCCCTTTACTCCTCCGAACTGTGACCCACGTGTCATTCTCCCGATGCCCCGGTGTAACTAGTTGCCTATAACTGCTGTCAATTTTTCTCCCATTTTCCCTGATTCGGCTAAGGTCAGCGATCTGCAGCTCCAGTTCCCTAACACGGTCTCTCAAGAGCTGCAGTTCCACGCACCTGGCACATATGTGAACCTCTGGGAAGCTCGGTGTTTGCAGAAACTCCCACATCCCACATCGGAAGCACTGAACTGGCCGATCAGTCATACCTGCCCTTATCCTTTATAGGGTTGGGTAGAAAATAACTAGCCTTGCCTTGCCCTTTTAGCCCAAGCCCTGTGAGCCAAAGCCCTTATAATGCACACTCTGCTCCCCACTCACTCCACTGCCCGCTCCCGACGCTGCCCGCTGTATAGTGCAGACGGCTTTTTATGCTCCCGACGAACCCCCCAAGTAACTGCCTTTTATACTAAGACTCAACCTCCCAGAATCCCCTTCAGCTGACCTCACTTCCTCAATTCAAAACCCTGAAAAAAGCCCGCGAAATATACTAGGAATACCCTTAAATGAATAAATGAATAATTAAATCAATAAATGAATAATTAAAAGTATCATTACCTTCCAGAGCTGGTGGGATTCCCGTGCTGCAGCATTTCCCAATCAATCACGTGTTTTTCTTTCCATGTGTTCTTCATCTATATTTTAAATACTAGGGAAACTGTTTGTGAATGAACGCTGGCAGGAGCTGGGGAGTGGGGCTGGTGAGTGGGGCTGGGGAGTGGGGCTGGGGAGTGGGGCTGGGGAGTGGGGCTCGGGAGTGGGGCTGGGGAGTGGGGCTGGGGAGTGGGACTGGGGATTGGGTTGGGGAGTGCGGCTGGGAAGTGGGGCTGGCGAGTAAAGCTGGGGAGTAAAGCAGGGGAGTGGGGCTGGGGAAATGGTCTGGGGAGTGGAGTAGGGGAGTGGGGATGGGGAGTGGGGTTGAGGAGTGGGGCTGGAGAGTGGGGTTGGGGAGTGGGGTTGGGATGTGGCGCTGTGGAATGGGGCTGGGGAATGGGGCAGGGGAGTGGTGCTGGGTATTGGGGCTGGGAAGTGGGGTCGGGGATTTGGGGCTGGATGTGGGGCTGGGGAAACGGGCTGGGGATTGGATCTGGGGAGTGGGGCAGGGGTGTGGGCCTGGGGAATGGGGCTGGGGAGTGGGGCTAGGGGTGGGATAGGGGAATGAGACTGGGGAATGAGACTGGTGAGTGGGGTTGGGAAGTGAGGTTGGGGAGTGGGGCTGGGGAATGGGGCTGGGGAGTAAAGCTGGAGAATGGGGCTGGGGAGTGGGGCTGGGGAAAGGGGCTGGGGAGTGGGCCTGGGGAGTGCGGCAGGGGAGTGGGGCTGAGGATTGTGGCTGGGGAGTGGGGCTGGGGAAAGGGGCTGGGGAGTTGGGGCTGGGCAGTGGGTCAGCGGCGTGGGGCTGGGGAGAGGGGCTGGGGAGTGGGGCTGGGGAATGGGGCTGGGGAAAGGGGCTGGGGAGTGGGGTTGGGTAATGGGGCTGGGGAGTGGGGGTAGCGAGTGGGGCAGGAGAGTGGGGCTGGGGAGTGGGGCTGTGGATTGGGGCTGGGGAATGGGGCTGGGGAATGGGGCTGGGGAGTGGGCTGGATAGTGGGGCTGGGGAGTGCGGATGGCGAGTGGGGCAGGGGAGTGGGGCTGGGGAGTGGGGCTGGGGAATGGGGCTGTGGATTGGGGCTGGGGATTGGGGTTGGGGAGAGGGGCTGGGGAAAGGGGCAGGGGAGTAAAGCTGAGGAGTGGGGCTGGGGAGAGGGGCTGGGAAGTGGGACTGGGGAATGGGACTGGGGAGTGGGCCTGGGGAGTGGGGCTGGGGAGTGGGCCTGGGGAGCGGGGCAGTGGAATGGGGCTGGGGATTGGGGCTGGGGAGTGGGGCTGGGGAAATGGGCTGGGTAGTGGGCTGGGTAGTAGGTCAGGGGAGTGGGGCTGGGGAGTGGGGCTGGGGATTGGGGCTGGGGAGTGGCTGGTGAGTGGGGTTGGGGAGAACATAAGAACATAAGAAATAGGAGCAGGAGTAGGCCATCTGGCCCTTCGAGTCTGCCCCGCCATTTAACAAGATCATGGCTGATCAGAAGCGAATCAATTCCACTTACCCGCCTGCTCCCCCTATCCCCTAATTCCCTTATCGATCAGAAAACTATCTACCCGTGATTTAAACATATTCAACGAGGAAGCCTCCACCACTTCAATGGGCAGAGAATTCCAGAGATTCACTACCCTCTGAGAGAAGAAGTTCCCCCTCAACTCTGTTCTGAACCGCCCCCCCCCCCTTATTTTGAGGCTGTGCCCTCTAGTTCTGGTTTCCATTCTAAGTGGAAAGAATCTCTCAACCTCTACCCTATCCAGCCCCTTCATTATCTTATATGTCTCTATAAGATCACCCCTCATCCTTCTAAACTCCAACGAGTACAGATCCAATCTGTTTAATCTCTCCTCATAAGCTACACCCCTCATCTCCGGTATCAACCTGGCGAACCTTCTCTGCACTCCCTCCAAGGCCAATATATCCTTTCGCAAATAAGGGGACCAAAACTGCACACAGTACTCCAGTTGCGGCCTCACCAGTGCCTTGTACAGTTGCAGCAAGACCTCCCTGCTTTTATATTCTATCCCCCTCGCGATAAAGGCCAACATTCCATTCGCCTTCTTGATCACCTGCTGCACCTGTTGGGGTGGGGAGTGGGGCTGCGGAGTAAAGCTTAGGCGTAGGGCTCGGGAGTGGGGCTGGGGAGTGGGGCTGGGGAGTGGGGCTGGGGAAAGGGGCTGTACAGTGGCCCTGGGGAGTGGGGCAGGGGAGTGTGGCTGGGGATTGGGGCTGGGGAGTGGGGCTGGGGAAGGGGCTGGGGAGTGGGCTGGGTAGTGGGTCAGGGGAGTGGGGCAGGGGAGTGGGGCTGGGGAGTGGGGCTAGGGAGTGGGGCTGGGGAAAGGAGCTGGGGAGTGGGGCTGGGTCGTGGGGCAGGGGAGTGGTGCTGGGGATTGGGGCTGGGGAGTGGTGTTGGGGATTGGGGCTGAGGGTTGCCGTTGCTGGAACATGTCAGCAGGTCGAGCAGTAATTGTGTGTTGTGAAACAGAGGAATCAGAGGGGAGATTTCAGTGTGAGAATCCTTCACCAGATACCTTGGACGGTTGTTTTTGTCAATGTTAACAGAAATCTCCTCAGTTTGAAAGGATTAGATGGCATGGACCTTTGAACGTGCATCCTGGCGCGTATTGGGTCCACTAGGTAGAGTTTACTGGGGCAAGTGCTGTCCCAGACCTAATCGTATGGAATGAAGCCAGGCAATTGTTCGAAGTTTCAGTGGGCGGGCATTTTTTGAACAATGACCATAAATGTGTAAGTTCTAAATTATATGGAAAAGAATATGGTTAGTTCAGTGAACAAGTACTTGAATTGTTCGAAAGCCGATTTGAATATCATAAGAAGGTTTGCAGCAAACGCAGATTGTGATCAGTTACTTGCATATCAATTTACATTTGGAATTTGGAAATCTATTTGAATTGCCAGAGTGAGAATGTAGGGCCCGACTTGTTTCTTTAGGAGTGAAGGGCAAGTTTGACAAGTCCAGGGAACCCTGGAAGTCAAGGAGTATCGAGGGTTCCATAAAAGGTAGGAAAATAAGTAGGTGGTAGGGACAGAGCACTAAAAATGAGGGAGTGCCTCCGCAAGCTGCTGAAAAAACAAGTAAGAGGGAAAAGAGCGGTCACAACATATGATTGGCAGACCACATTAAGGAAAACCAAAAGGCATTTTCTCAGTATGTTAGGTGCAAGAGGATGACCACGGGAAAAGTGTGCCCCATTGTTGTACAAAGGAACGTCTGTGCGAGGAGTCAGAGGACGTGGTTGATGCCTAACTGCTCGACCTGCTGACAAGTTCCACCCCCAGACCCACTCCCAAGCCCCACTCCCTTGCCCCAATCCCCAACCCACTCCCCAGCCCCACACCCCAGCCCCACTCGCCAGCCCCACTCCCCAGCCCCACTCGCCAGTCCGACTCCCCAGCCCCATTCCCCAGCCCCTGCATGCTTCAATTCAAGTTTTTTCATCTTAATACACAGAGGGGAAACTTTTTGTAGCTGGAGATTTCAGTTGGGACAGTGACTTTCAAGAGCACGTTCAGATCAATAAGGAGAGATTGGATGTGTTAGCGGGAATATTGGTGCATAAACCGCTAGAGCCTAATGCAATGTGTCCCAGTCTTCTGTGGCAGTCAGGGAAGGAGATTGCAGGGGCACACTGCGGGACATATCTAAATCTTCGCCAGCCACAGGTTACTTGCCAAGTGATCGTGGGGTATCGAATGTGATACCTTTATTCAAGAATGGCAGCAGGGAGCACTGAGGACTAAAGTGAACCTGGGGTGCAAGTTCATTGATCCCTGACGGAGCCAGTGCTGCTAGATATGTTAGATAAGAAGACATATTGAATGCTTGCCTTCATTGTCCAGGACATAGAATTGGATGGAATGATTGCACTGTAGAGGGCGCAGAGTGAGATTCAGCAAGGAGTTGTCTGGAATGGGAAATTCCAGCCATTATGGAGACACACGGTAATCGGGGTTTACTTTCACTGGAGGCACGGAGGCTTCGGGAGAACGGAATAGAGATACACAAAATTATCAGACACGTAGAGACGGTGTATTTTAAGAATCTCTCTCAAAGGCAGATTAGCGGCACAGTAGTTGGCACTGCCTTGTCACAGCACCAAGGATCCGGTTCGATTCCTGGCGTTTGTCACTGTATGTGTGGAGTTAGCACGTTCTCCCCGTGACTGCCTGGTTTTCCTCCGAGTGATCCAGTTTCTTCTCACAGTCAGAACGTCGTGCTGGTTAACTGCATTGACCCGAATAGGTGCCGGAGTGTGGCGACTCGGGGAATTTTGCAGTAATTTATTTGTATTATGAATGTAAGCCTTACTCGTGATTAAGAAGTAAGCTTTTACTTGATGTGTCTCTGGTAGGTGGGCATGGGAACATAGTGAGGGGAAAGTGGTTAATAGGGGAGATGAGGAAATTTTATTTCACACAGAGAATGATGGGAATATGGAACGGGCTGCCTGGACTAGCACTTTAATAGTCAAGGTATAATCCAATACGGATCAAGTGCTGGTAAATGAGATTAATGCAGATTGGTAAATGATGGTCAGCATGGACATGATGGGCCGAAGGGACTGTTTAAGTGCTGAATGACTCTGTAACTCTATGAGAGTTACTGGGAACAGACTAATGGAATAGATTGGAGCTTTGAATCAGAGGTTGTTATTAAGGATCGAATAATGTTTTCAGTAAGACCACATATTCAATTTATATTCCCTCCAGATGTAGGTTTAATGCATGAAGAAAGGACAAGAAAATCCGAAACTGTTGACAATCTGAACACATGTTTGATGTAAGATGAAAAGAAATGGGAGTGTCGGAACAGAGTGTATTGTCCAACCCTCACACCTGTGCTGACATTTAATGTCATCACCTTGTTTCTGTCATCAAATAAATTATTAACGAGCGATAAACGAAAAAAAACTATCACTTTCCTATCGAGTAGGGAGAATTCTCAGATACTACGTCCCCTTTTGGAGAGGCGTGGATCAAGAAGTTGGGCAACGTCAGAGAATAAGAGTATTAAAAATGATGATGAGGAGTAATTTACATCCTCAGTGCGTCAGTAGCCTGTTGGTTTCTGTCTCCGGAGAGAGGTGAGAGGTGGGGGGGCGGGGGGGGGGGGGGGGGTGACGTTGGGACGGCGCTAATCATCGAATACATTCCAAACTGATTCAGATATTTTTTTAAAAACATATTACCAAGGAACAGTCGCTACATTTTCAATTACTGACATTGATAGGATTTTTCAATCATAATTTGATGGATTTTAGTTGCTTGCATTACAATTTAATTTAGTGAATTTGAAACGTGTTAAATGGATTCAAAACGTAATGTTTAAACATTTCAGTAAAAGTATAATAATTTCCTGCTCCTCACCTGAACGCTAGTATAAGGGGAGTAACTGCAACTCCTTTTGTCAATCGGGGCAGATCCTCAACTGCTATCCATTTACCATTGACACTGTTTGTTTCCGGGACCATTCTGCTGCAGGATGAAGAATCTGCTTCCCCTGTAAACAGACACACAGGTTAACGCCGCTGTTTGTTTCCAGGATCATTCTGCTGCAGGATGAAGAATCTGCTTCCCCTGTAAACAGACACATCGGTAAACGCCGCTGTTTGTTTCCAGGAACATTCTGCTGCAGGATGAAGAATCTGCTTCCCCTGTAAACAGACACACAGGTAAACGCCGGTGTTTGTTTCCGGGACCATTCTGTTGCAGGATGAAGAATCTGCTTCCCCAACAAACAGACACATCGGTAAACGCTGCTGTTTGTTTCCAGGACCATCCTGCTGCAGGATTTCGGACCTGCTTCCCCAGCAAACAGGCACACAGGTAAACCCCGCTGCTTAATTCGGTGCAGGCGGCGGTAACAGGCAGCAAATAGGAAAATCGGGTCAGCAGTTGTCGGATTGTTTGAACCTTCCAAGTTAAAGGACAGTGTGCCAGCGGCTGAGATACAGCAAGCAGACTGAGATTCAGAAAATTCAGTGGAGAGATTGGAATGGCAGAATGCTCAACGCTTTTCTTGAGTGAGGTGGGTGTTTAATAATTTGTTTTTCTTATCTCTGTGAATTTATGAACAGTGTTTGAAGTTCTCTGCCCCAGACTTCATTTGTCCGTTTACTGTACTGGCTCTTTAGGAGCTCTAGCGCGTCCCTGTACATCTCTGCGTCACAGATGGTGGCATAAACCACGTTGTGGACCCGGGCGTGGAGCACGTGCAGCTTGTCTGAATCGGACTTGACGGCGGAGGCTTCGAGGAAGGCTTCAAAGAACTTCAACCAGTGATTAAAGCTGTTGGCAGCTCCCACAGCTTGCGGATCCAGGTTTAATATATCGGGCTTTAGAAGTTCCTCCATTCTGTTTTTTTTTAAAATTTGGGAATAAAATTGATGCACTATCAATTACGATACGAGGACTCCAGCGAGTGAGTGAAATAACAGGCTTTTATTCGCAAAGAACTGGAGCACACCCTTGTAGCTAAACTGGCCCAGACTGAGGCAAGGAGGAGGAACCATCACCTTTATACCTCGCTCAGGCGGAAAGGGAGGAGTCTCAGGTGGAAAGGGAGGAGTCTCTGGCCAGGTGCAGCATGGGTGTGTCCAGGCATAAACATGTAATTAAAGTGGGTCACCACAATTTGTTTACAATTTTGTTGTTTGGGCAGACAGTTTAGCAGGTCCTTTGCTGAATTAATAATTTTAAACTAACTCTGACCCTTCAGGAGGGATATAAATCTTGGCTCCGCAAGAAACTGTTACTGAAGTGTTATATATCCTCCCAGAGAAAATAGCTGGATGCACATTTGTAACAAACCAGTACCTCAGTGAGTCAGATTCAAACTTGTAAAGAAAAAAGCCTTTTGCATTTCCAGAACAACCCATTAGTCACTGAGTTTTTATAGATGCACTTCGGCGGGAGCGAGTATGTGACATTCTCAAAGCACCAACACAGCACAGAGCACTAAATCCCAGAAATATGTATTATGCTGGTTTTCTGATATTCCATTTGCAGGAAGTTCTCAAATACAGAATTATTGAATTCATCATTGAAATCATCTGACCCCATCGGATATGATTAGCATTATTATAAACAGCAGGTGGAATTTCAAGTTGTCCATGATTCATATGAATAAATTGTCATTCAGGAATGTGTTTGCCATTGTACCAAAGGACAGTTAATAATAATGCACTCCATTTGGACATGTATTGTTTGTAATGGAGAATTATGAACATTTTCTGAAGACTTGTTCATCGGAGTGTTTTGTCAATCACATGCTGGTGAAATATCTGCCGTTGCCTATCCCATCACCTACCTTCCAATCCTGTGTGTGTTCATTCGTTCCACTGAAACCCCATCCTCATGTCCAAAGACACCCATTTTAACCAAATGACATCCTTTTGCATCTGTTTCTATTCCCAGGTCTGGTGATTGATCATGGAACAGAACCGCTTTCTGTGCTGCTATATCGGCGGATTTGGTTTGACCTGTTTTTGAAGGTCTAGCTTTCTCTGTTATTTTGTTGTGATGTGATTTAATTCCTGTTTAAAGAACGGGGAAAGAACTGCATTTAGCCGACACAGAATCCATCAGTATTCACAAAGGAGAGGGACATGTTGTCTGGTAGTGTCTGAGAGATGTTTTGACCCGTTAGAAAAAAATCTCAATTACAAGGGAGGAAGTGTTAGGTTTTTTAGGAGACATTAAGACAGACACATCCCCAGGGCCAGGTGGCATCTATCCTCGACTCCTCAGGTTGGCAAGAGATGCAATTGCTGGGCCTCTAACAGAAATCCTTGTCTCTTCACTGGACACAGGTGAGGTCCGAGAGGATTGGAGGATAGCAAATGTGGTTCCATTATTAAATAAGGGTATCAAGGATAACCTGGCTATTTATACGCCAGTGAGCTTGACGTCCATGGTAGGGAAATTCTTCGAGAAGATTCTTAGAGATAGGATGTATGCGCATTTGGAACTGAATATTCTCATAAGCGATAGACAGTACTGTCAGGTACTGCCTCACAAATTTGGTTGAATTTCTTGAGGAGGTGACAAAAACGATTGACGAGGGAAGGGCCGTGGATGTCGACGATATGGATTTTAGTAAAGCGTTTGACAAGGTCGCTCATGGGAGGCTGGTGGAAAAGGTTGATTCTCCCGGGATAAAACGTGAGCTTGCTAGATGGGTGGAGAACTGGCTTAGCCATAGAAGACTGAGGGTTTCAGTGGAGGGGTCTTTTTCCAGTTGGAGGTCTGTGACTAGTGGAGTTCTGCAGGGCTCTGTACCGGGACATCTGCTGTTTGTGATATGTATAAATGATTTTGAAGAAGATGTAGCTGGTATGATCAGTAAGTTTGCAGACGACACAAAGATTGCTGGAGTTGCGGATAGTGATGAGCATTCTCAGAGAATACAACAGGATATAGATAGGCTGGAACATTGGGCAGAGAAATGGCAGATGGAATTTAATCCAGATAAATGCGAAGTGATGCATTTCGGTAGATCTAATGTAAGGGGGAGCTATACAATAAATGGCAGAACCATCAGGAGCATAGACACACAGAGGGACCTGGGTGTACAAGTCCACATATCCTTAAAGGTGGCAGCACAGGTGAAGAAGTTGGTCAAGAAGGCATATGGCTTGCTTGCCTTTTGTGGACCGGGCACAGAATAGAAAAGTTGGCATATGATGTTGCAGCTGTACAGAACGTTGGTTAGGCCACATTTGGAATACTGCATCCATTTCTGGACGCCACACTACCAGAAGGACGTGGAGGCTTTGGAGAATGTTGACCAGAATGTTACCTGGTATGGACGGTCTTGGCAATGAGGACAGATTGGGTAAACTGGGGTTGTTCTATCTGGAAAGACGGAGGATGAGGGGCGACCTAATAGAGGTGTATAAAATTATGAAGGGCATAGATAGGGTGAACAGTGGGAAGCTTTTTCACCAGGTCGGAGGTGACGAACACAAGCGTTCACGTGTTCAAGTTGAAGGGGGGCAAGGTTCAACACAGATGTCAGGGGGACGTATTTTACACAGAGCGTGGTGGGGGCCTGGAATGCACTGCCAAGCCAGATGATTGAGGCGGACACGCTGGAATCGTTTAAGTCTTATGTAGATAGCCACATGAACAGACTGTGAATAGAGGGATACAAACGAATGGTCTAGTTGGGCACATGAGCAGCGCAGGCTAGGAGGGCCGATGTGCTTGTTCTTGTGCTGTATTGTTCTTTGTTCTTTGTATCCCCCTTTCCCTCTCACCCTCACATCCCCCTTTCCCTCTCACCTCAGCATCTCCCTTTCCCTCTCACCTCAACACCCACCCTTCCCTCTCACTTCAGGCTCTCTCTTTCCCTCACACCTCAATATCTCCCTTTTCCTCTCACCTCAAAATCTCCCTGTCCCTCTCACGTCAAAATCCTTCTTTCCCTTTCACATAACGATTCCCCCTCTACACACCCCTCTCCCATTCCAACCCCGACACACCTCCCACTCTGGCAAATGATGCAGAGTGAAGGTACATGGGGACAATGGAATCATTTGTAAAGTCGTGGATAGCTAGTATCTGAAATGTAGTGTCTGACCATGAGCTGGAAGCAAACAAAGAACAAAGAACAATACAGCACAGGAACAGGCCCTTCGGCCCTCCAAGCCCGCGCCGCTCCCCGGTCCAGGATTGAATCCTGAATCCAGGATCCCCGATTCAATCGAAAATTTCAAGAGGAAATGGGAAGCTGAAGGGTAATTTTTTTCAGGGTTACGAGATGAGAGACACATCAAATGAGCCATGATCTTATCGACTGGATGACCAGTCTCGAGGGGCTGAATGATCTGCTACAGGGACGTATTCTTGTCCTTCCACACCCCTCCCCCCCACCCGCCCCCTCTGCCCACCCCGATGACTGTACTTCCTAGTAAATGCTTGATGGATGAGTGCAGGGGCAGAGTCCTGGGTCTAATTGGTGCTGTACCTGACCTGAGAGAGATGTATAAACACAGTGTAGAGTGAGGTGCATTCTGTAAACAATCGCTCATTCCACACAACCCCTCATTCTCAGCCCCCAAACCTCAACGCCAATCTTCTTATCACTACCTAACCAATTATATCACTAAATTGCTTTTATTATTAATATATATCCAGGTAAATGCCTGACCTCAGTCCTAACAGCTAATGCAAGCCCGGTATTCAGACAGGACTGAAGAGAGAAAACAGTGACTATCGAGCAGTAAGCCTAACGACGGTGCTGGGAAAGTTGGAAAAGTCAAATTTCAAAGAAATTATAACTTGGCATTTGGAAGACAGTGCCAGAATCAGACAAAATCAGCATGGATTTACTGAAGGGAAATCATGATTGGAATATCATGGAATTGTTTGAGGGTGGAACGAGTAGAGTTGACCGAGGGGGAGCAGTGGATTTGTTTTATTTAGTCTTCCAGGAGGTTCCCTGAATGCACCATCTCCAAATTTGCAGTTGGTACAAAGCTGGGTGGGAGGGTGAACTGTAAGGAGGAAGCAGAGAATATTGAGCGTGATGTGGAGAGGCTGATTGTCTGGTCATGCGCATGGCAGATGCAGTTTAGTGTGGATCACTGTGAGGATATCGACTCTGGTAGGAAGATTAGGAAGACAAGTTATTACTTGAATGGGTGTAAATTGAGAGAGGTGGATACTCATCAAAACATTGGTCTCCTCATGCATATTCACATCCCCTCTCCCCCCACCCACTCTCCCCCCCCCCCCCCCCTGCCCCAGCCCCCCACCCCCAACAATTTATGGTCTCACTTCTTCCTTTCTCTCGGGCTTCTCCCTCTCTCACTCGCTGACACCCTCCTCTTTCTTTCTCTCTCTCTCCCGCACTGATAACACAATCTACCGAGAACTTTGGGTGAGAGAGTTGGAAAACGGACAATTGCATCCTCAGTGAAATGAATTGACGTGGCTGCTCCAGTTTTTTTTAACGATTGCTGTCATAAAATTAAACACAGTAACTGTTCGGAAGCAAATGGAAAAGGCATCCTGAGAGCCCTGAGATTAGGCCTTGAATTGAGGCCGAGTCACAATACAATATACCTTGGGGACAAAGAACAGGATTCTCCCTACCCCAGTAAAACAGAACTGTCCTTTCCAGTCCCAAAACATCCCACACATGGATGGAAAGGGCGAGAGGGGAAAAAGAGAGCCACAGTTCCCCGCCATCTGTCCCGTCCGCACACCCCTCATACACTCCACAACAATAAAAAAAAGCAAATCACAATGGCATTTTATATTACATGAATTACAAGCTGCAACATTGAAGCAAATGGATGAAGAGAGAGGGAAAGTGGTAGTGACAGAGGCCGAGATATTGAACCCCCTTCCCTACCCACTGCGCCCAAAAATTAATAAATCCTCCGAATCACACCAACCTGTCTAAAAACGCAAACAGGACACAGGAATTGAGAACAAGTCTTTGACAAAGGCCACGGGTTTGATTTTCATCCCGTTCCCTCTCCCATATTTGCCTTTTAAGTTTTGTAGTTAACATTTGCAGTTCTCTATATGCTGCAGGTCATGGGCAGCAATGTTTCCACACCGCCCATCCTAGTAGGCACGTGGCTAAAACTTCAACTGGGAAGAAGATGTTCATTTCCAGAGGATACATTTCAAGCCAGACAGCCACAGGACTGAAGTGTTTGAACATCTGGAAAGATGTGACAGGGTCATCAGCAGTGACTGCGCACAGGAAAACCTCTACCCCCAAATCCTGTGCCATTTTCGCTCCACCCCAACTCCACAATCTTCAACCCGTTAAACCTGATCCTCCCCCGTTAAACCTGATCCTCCATTTTCTCTCTCACTCCCATATTCTGTAACATTAGTCCTTCCTCAGCCCACTCTCTGCCCACTCTCTCACTTCCTCTCTCTCACAGAGATACAGAGAGACAGTGTCATGTGACAGAGGTTGATGCTCTTTTAACAAGCCACGCCAAATTTCCTAAAGAGGAACACCTTGCTTTGTAATCTGTGAAAGGTGTTTGGTAACGTGTGAGCTGTTCTTCATGAACATTTAGCGGTTAACTAACAGAAATATCTGACACTCACTTTCAGTGAACAATTAACAATTTATTGATTTAACCATCAGGGAACTGTTGTGATTAACATTGTGATTAAGGTAAGATTCTACTGGAATGTTGTCCATATAAACACAAGGACATTCATTAACAGAAAAAAAGAACATACTTTATTCTCTCGTAAAAATGTATACAATGAGATTTTGTGGCTTTGGAAAACTTTTGGCGTTCGTCTTTCTATTCCGCTGCCTGCAAGTTATCTCCGATTCAGACAGATAAATGGAAAAGTCTATTAAGTGATATTCAAAGCTGGAGAGAGCTGTTATTTCCCCCTCTTGGCTTTGAGAGGTGGCAGCCCTTCAGTTGAACTGCAGGCAGGCAGTTGATCTCCTGTTTTTATAACTGTGATGATCTATGAATTTTCCTGCACTCGGATTGATCTGATCTTGTCCACAACAATAAATTTACATTTGATAGCTTCCTGAAAGTTGAGTGTCTTCTTTGAACTGATAGGCTGAACTCAAAATTCAAAAGCCTGCAAAGCCTGTTACCATGGCGATGCTGATGCTTGGTCTTTGCTACAAATCTTGCAGTCTGTGTACTCTGTCTGTACCTGCATTTGAAGCCTCCAAGCATTGACACAAGACCAACTTCAATTGGACACGAAAACAGCTTTTAAAGGGACCACACTTCACAAACTCAGCTTCCCAACACCAGACATAGAGCGGGAGCACCAAATATCACCACCACAGCAAACTGTATTCAAATAGAACCCTGTGCATTTCATTTCACCCTCACATTTATCTCTCTGCCTCAGACACATTTTTATATTCCACAATTATACCCGCCTCAAGTTAAAGAACTTTCATTCCAGGCCAATTATTTACAGTGATGAGATTAATTGTTAATCTGACCTCACTGCTGTTAATTTAGAGATTTCTGATGTAACGTGTGCACAGGAAGATCCAAAGCACAGAGGGAGTTTCAACATTCAGTTCAGAGTTTATGATAATTGTTTTCTGTGTGTGCGTGTGTATGTGCCTGTCTGTGTGTGTGTGTGTGTGTGTGTGTGTGTGTGTGTGTATGTGTTTATTGTTTTAATGTACAAACTGAGACTGGAATATTGGACGCACAGTAAGATCCCACAGGCAGCGATGTGATGTTGGCTGAATGTCCTCTGCAGAAAGTGATCATGAACTCCCTCAGTCCCATTGTTCAAGTTGAAGCTTTTTTATACTCAAGGCCTTGGAGGCTTCTTTGCAGTCAGTGAACTATTTTCAAAGAGGATGGTCATTGTTACAAAACAGGCAAAGGTCCCAGGACAGTGTGTTCACAGCAAGATCCCACAGCAGCTGCACTGTTTAACTAATCAAATGTGACACAGACCTTCCCCTGCCCCCATCCTCACACCTGCTGTGAGGCTCTTGCACCACGGCACACAACAAAAAGCCCCACACACCTACCACTCTGTGTGTGTGCATTGTCCCAAGTCTGGAGAATTCCCTTCAATTCCCTGGAAAGATGAAAGTCTCTCTTAACACTGAGACAACCTTTTAAAACAAGTTCTGCAGCAAGATTGCACAAGGTGCAGTTAGGAGTGTCCATTACACAGTTGAATGGAATGTAACCCTGAAAAGTGTGAGCTGATACACTTTGGAAGGAGTAATTTAACAAGGAAGTACTCAATGAATGTTAGGACTCGAGGAGGATCTATGACAGAACGTGACCTTGGTGTGTTTGACCACAGTTATTTGAAAGCAGAAGTGTATTTTAGTAGGGGGGTGAAAATGGCATATGGGACGCTAATGGCATATGGGACGCTTGCCTTTATCAATCGAGGTATAGATCACAAAAGCAGGGAAGTAATGTTGGAGTTGTATCGAACTTTGGTGAGGCCCCAGCTTGAGTTCTGGTCGCCATATTATAGGAAGGATGTGACTGCACTGGAAGGGGATGCAGAGGACATTCACCAAGATGCTGCCTTGGTTGGAAGATCTACGTTATGAAAAGAGGTTGCGTGGGCTTGGGTTATTAACGTTTTAGCAGTGAAGACTGAGGGGCGACCAGATTGAGGTGTACAAGATTATGACGGACATGGACCGAGTAGATAAGGAGCACCTTTTCCCCATATCTGAAGGGTGAGTCACGGGGGGACATAGGTTCTTGGTGAGGGCATGGATGTTTAGGGGGGATATGAGAAAATAATTTTTCACCCAGAGGGTGGTGATGGTGTGGAATGCGCTGGCTGGGAGGGTGTTAGAGGCGGGTTGCCTCACAGTCTTTGAAAAGTATCTGGATGAGCACTTAGCACATTATAACACTTAGGGCAATGGGTCAAGTGCGGACAGATGGGGTTTGGTGGGATTTCAGGTATTTCTAATGTGACAGTGCAGACTCGATGGGCCGAAGGGCCTCTTCTGCTCTGTATGATTCTATTATTCTATAACATCTCATTCTTGGTTCTGCTCATTCTCTCTCACTCTTTCCTTCCCTCCATTTCTTCCAATCAGACATATACATTGAAATGGGGAAAGAGAGAGATCCACAGAGAGAATCTTGTAAAGCTTAATTAAAATGCCAAACCTGCTACACCCTGCCCACCCACTGTTCCCGCACAGTCTCTAGAAGCTGCACAACTCCCTATCAGTTGGGAAGTGGCGGCTGATTCCTTCAGGACACTTTTTAAATCCTCCCAGAATATCTGAAAGGTTTTGAGTGGAGCTGCAGCTAGTGACCACACACTGGAGACTCTCACAACCTGTCTCTCTTTCTCAAATGCTGTCCCTCCATCACCACCTCTTTTTTGACCTCCCACTCCCCTGGGGCCTCCCTCTGTCTCTGTTCCACCCCCCTCCTTAGAATATAGAACATAGAACAGTACAGCACAGAACAGGCCCTTCGGCCCACGATCTTGTGCCGAGCTTTATCTGAAACCAAGAGCAAGCCATCCCACTCCCGATCATGCTGGTGTGCTCCATGTGCCTATCCAATAACCGCTTAAATGTTCCTACAGTGTCTGACTCCACTATCACTGCAGGCAGCCCATTCCACACCCCAACCACTCTCTGCGTAAAGAACCTACCTCTGATATCCTTCCTATATCTCCCACCATGAACGCTATAGTTATGCCCCCTTGTAATAGCTCCATCCACCCGAGGAAATAGTCTTTGAACGTTCACTCTATCTATCCCCTTCATCATTTTATAAACCTCTATTAAGTCTCCCCTCAGCCTCCTCCGCTCCAGACAGAACAGCCCAACTCCCTCAACCTTTCCTCATAAGACCTACCCTCCAAACCAGGCAGCATCCTGGTTAATGACCTCTGCACTCTTTCCAGTGCTTCCACATCCTTCTTATAGTGAGCTGACCAGAACTGCACACACTATTCCAAATGTGGTCTCACCAAGGTCCTGTACAGTTGCATCATAACCCCATGGCTCTTAAACTCCAACCCTCTGTTCATCAAAGCTAACACACTATAGGCCTTCTTCACAGCTCTATCCACTTGAGTGGCAACCTTTAGAGATCTGTGGATATGGACCCAAGATCTCTCTGTTCCCCCACAGCCTTCAGAACCTTACCTTTGACCCTGTAATCCACATTTAAATTAGTCCTACCAAAATGAATCACCTCACATTTATCAGCGTTAAACTCCATTTGCCATTTTCAGCCCAGCTTTGCATCCTCTGCGGATAGTTGGGAACCTGTCACGGGGGCAGGGAATTCATATGGTGTTCGTGGAAGTGGAAATGACTAGGGTTGGGAAGCATTTTCCGATCAGGGCCATTGTGATCTCCTGGACTCGTTTCGATCGCCTCAGGGGGTCGGAGAGGAATTTCCCAGATTTTTTTTTCCCCATATTGGCCCTGGGGTTTTTCACTCTGGGTTTTCGCCTCTCCCTGGAGATCACATGGTCTGGAATGGGGGGGTGGGGGTGAGTTAATAGGTTGTAATGAACAAAGCATCGTAGCTGTGAGGGACAGCTCGGTGGATAGGATATTGGTATGTAGATAGGCTGGAAAATTGGGCGGGGATCCTGGATTCAGGATTCAATCCTGGACCGGGGAGCGGCGCGGGCTTGGAGGGCCGAAGGGCCTGTTCCTGTGCTGTATTGTTCTTTGTTCATTGTTCTCTCTGTTTCTCTTTGCAGCCTACAACAGCCCTCCACCTCATCCACTACTCCACCAATCTTGGTGTCATCAGCAAATTTACTGATCCACCCTTCAGCCCCCTCCTCTCAGTCATTAATAAAAATCACAAAGAGCAGAGGACCAAGCACTGATCCCTGTGGCACTCCGCGAGCAACCTGCCTCCAATCCGACAATTTTCCATCCACCACCCTCTGTCTTTGATCAGATAGCCAGTTACCTATGCAATCGGCCAACTTTCCCTCTATCCCACACCTCCTTACTTTCAAAATAATCCGACCATGGAGGACCTCATCAAACGCCTTCCTAAAATCCATGTATATGACATCAACTGCCCGACCTTCATCAACACACTTCGTTACCTCCTCAAAAAATTCAATCACATTTGTGAGGCACGACTTGCCCTTCACGAATCCCTGCTGACTATCCCGGATTCAGCCGCATATTTCTAAATGGTCGTAAATCCCATCCCTCAGGTCCTTTTCCATCAATTTACCAACCACCGAAGTAAGACTAACCGGTCTATAATTACCAGGGTAATTTCTATTCCCTTTCTTAAACAGAGGAACAACATTCGCCACTCTCCAGTCCTCTGGCACCATCCCCGTGGACAGTGAGGACCCAAAGATGAAAGCCAAAGGCTCTGCAATCTCATCCCTTGCCTCCCAAAGAATCCTCGGATATATTTCATCAGGCCCAGGGGACTTATCGACCTTCAGTTTATTCAAAATTGCCAGCACATCCTCACTCCGAACATCTATTTCCTCCAGGCTTTTAGCCTGTAACACCTTCTCTTCCTCAAAAACATGGCCCCTCTCCATCTCTTTTCTCCTCCTGCCGTTGTCGCTCTCAATCATTGCAAAGATGCATGTTCTGATCTGGGGCCAGGTCTTTGCAGCCACACTCACCACCTCTTACTCCAGCCCTCCTTCTAACTTCCTACTTCTGTCCATATCTCTGCTTCTTTCCCTCTCTTTCAAGTGTACTGTGTTGAAAGGCGCGATGGCATATTACTGAGCCACACTGCCAATAACCACAAATCATATTGCTGCGAGGGGGTGGGAAGAACCACCTTATCTGGGGGTCTCCTGTTCGGAGTCAGTGCCCAGCTTCCTGTTTCTGGAGAATTACTAAGTCGGAGCCCTGAGATTCCTTATTTACAGAAATTAATCAAGAGATCAATAAATCAATTGATTTATTAATTGATAACTACTTGGAGGCTCATTTTAAAAAGTCGACCGCATGAGTGGACACAGCTTGTTCCCAGTTTAAGGAGGGGAGTTTATCTCTTTCTGTCAATGAGGGGATATGTATCCAAACTCGAATTCACATGGCGCTAGGTGGAAGATTACACCAAGCGCGAGGCTAGGGGAATGAAATGTCCCCCCGCCCCCCTCAACTTTGTCCTCTCTGGATATGGTCACAGTCCTGCCCATGGGATCATGTTGTGCTTAAAAGCCCCACAAACAAAGCTGGAAAGGGAGAGCGAGAGATTCTGGAGGAAGGTGAACAGAAATGGGGAGAAAGCGAGATGGAGAGAGCAACACTGGGTGAGATACAGAGATATGGGGAGAAACATTAGCAGAGAGAGAACAATTGGAGAGCGACAGAGAGATATGGGGTAAAGCTATCATGTGAATGAAGATTGGAAATGCCCTGGATTCTGGATACAGGGGATTAAAGCTGGTCGGAGAGAAGAAGAGTTTAGCAAGAGATAGATAGGGAAGCAAAGGAGAAGGCGTAAAGAGAGGCATGGAGAAGAAAGAAAAAAAATGAGAGACAGAGGATATAATCTGGAAATTAGAAGCAGAAAAGCTAAGGGGGAGACTCAGAATGGCGTAGAAATTTGGAGAGGAGAAGTTAAATAGAAAAATCCTGAACTGACTTCCAACTACATCAGCTGTCCAGTCCAGGGACGTGTTAAATCCTGGGTGGGCTCTGATAATTGGTTGCAGGAAGCGCTTGCAGATTCTATCGCTGTTCACTTTGAGTCTCATTTGGAAATCCGTCCAGTCTGAATTAATCCTGCATAACAGATCAGATGAGAAATGCAATCTCTCTGAAATATTTGAATGATCAGAATTTGCAGATTTGCTCCATCAAAGTGAGAGATGTATAATTTACAGCTTCCTGTCCCTCGGTCCCTACTTAAACAGTGGTGTTACATTGGCGACTTTCCAGTCTGCAATGTTAATCTCCAACACAACTCCTCCAACAAAACCGCCACCCCGGGAACCCCTGTCCATTGGATTGATGCTGAATTCCTCTCCTTTCAGTTGGCTCAAACATAGAAAATGTTTACTCACTAATTTCCTGGCTCTTATCCCTTTTTCTTTGACAGTTAATTTACTGGGAATTGTGATCCTGAGTCGAGGAAAGTGTGGCCTCTCCAACTGCACCACTTGCTACCTGGTGGCCATGGCAGCGACGGATCTGCTCTTCATCATCATTAACCCCATTCTCAACTACATAAATCGTTATTACTTCCCCGTGAATTTCCTGTACCTCACCTCTGTGTGCCGAGTTCAAACTGTCCTGCTGAATGCAGCCAGAGACTGTTCTGTCTGGTTCACCATCACTTTCTCCTTTGATCGATTTGTGGCAATTTTCTGTCAGAAACTAAAAAACAAATATTGCACCGGGAAAACTGCGGCTGTAGTTCTGGCAGCAACCGGCATCCTGCTCTCTGCAAATAAACATCCCCTGGTACTTTACAAAGGAGACTTGGAAGATAATCGACAATGTCCAGTGAGCCTGTCAGACAAAGGCACGTGTTTGGACTGATCCTGGCTGGGTTGGATTTTCCTGGTTTGAACATAGAAATCATAGAAACCCTACTGTACAGAAAGAGGCCATTCGGCCCATCGAGTCTGCACCGACCACAATCCCACCCAGGCCCTACCCCCATATCCCTACATATTTACCCACTAATTCCTCTAACCTATGCATCTCAGGACACTAAGGGCAATTTTTAGCATGGCCAATCAACCTAACCCGCACATCTTTGGACTGTGGGAGGAAACCGGAGCACCCGGAGGAAACCCACGCAGACACGAGGAGAATGTGCAAACTCCACACAGACAGTGACCCAAGCCGGGAATCGAACCCAGGTCCCTGGAGCTGTGAAGCAGCAGTGCTAACTACTGTGCTACCGTGCCGCCCATCAGGTTTTAACTCCATTGCTCCCATTCGGTTTAATCCTGTTGATCAATGCTCTAACAGTCACACACATTTTGGTGAAAAGTCGAGTCCGGAAGGGACTGAGGGCTCAGAGTCAGGGAGAGAATTGCAGAGACCCCGAGACGGAGAGCAGAAGGAATTGAATGATTTTACTCTTCAGCATATCCGGAGCTTACATTCTCCTCTGGTCGGTGTATGTTATATATTTTATATATTCGAAAGTGAAAGGATTAATTGATGCCACTCTTCCTGAATATACGTTTCAACTAGGCGGAATAATGCTGCAGGATGTAAATTGCTGCACAAACACATTTATTTACGCGGGGACTCAATCCAAATTCCGGGAGCATATCAGGATCCCGGTGAAATATCCGCTCACATCAATTATTCAATTAATGAAGAAACAAAACTGACTGACAGCCAATCACAGACGGGGATGATTAAAGAAACTGCCTCAGCCAATCAGAGACTGGATTGCTAACTGACCGCCTCAGCCAATCAGAGACTGGATTGCGAACTGACCGCCTCAGCCAATCAGAGACTGGATTGCTAACTGACCACCTCCGCCAATCAGAGGCTGGATTCCTAACTGACCGCCTCAGCCAATCAGAGTCTGGATTGCGAACTGACCGCCTCAGCCAATCAGAGACTGGATTGCTAACTGACCGCCTCAGCCAATCAGAGACTGGATTGTTAACTGACAGGCTCAGCCAATCAGAGACTGAATTGCTCACTGACCCTTCCCCCTCATGTAATCAGGGATTGGACTGCTCACTGACCACCTCAGCCAATCAGAGCCCAGGCTGACGATTGCATGAATCAGCCCATCAGAATTGCCACTCGCTTCCTCAAGTCGACCAATGACTGGTGTCTGTACATTGACAGCGGATGAACCAATCAGACGCTGGGCTTTCTGACTGACAGCCGAGTCAGCCAATCAGAACACCAGCAGCCATCGACCCGCCCCGTGAACAAATCCATGAACTCCATTCGCTGAGCGAGAGACAATTCAACCAATCAGGAATCTGGTGTGAGTTTGTTTGCATCAGTGTCTTTGAGTCTGTGTCAGTTATTGTCTGTGTATGTGTTTCTGTCAGTGTCTCTGTGTGTGTGCGTCTTTCAGAGTCTGTGTGTGTGTCTGTCAGTGTCTATGTGTGTGTGTCTGCCAGAGTCTGTGTGTGTGTGTCTGTCAGAGTCTGTGTGTGTGTCTGTCAGTGTCTGTGTGTGTATGTCTGTCAGAGTTTGTGTGTGTGTCTGTCAGAGTCTGTGTATGTCTGTTTTTCAGTGTCTCTGTGTGTGTCAGTGCGCATCACTAAGTGTGTGTGAGTCAGTGTGTGTGTCTGTGTTTGTATTAGTGTGTGTCAGTGCATATAAGTGTGGGTGTTTGTAGCAGTATGTGTGAGGGTCAATTTGTGTCCATATCAGTGTGTGTGTGTGTATCAGTGTGTATGAGTGTGTGTGTCTATCAGTGTGTTTCAGTGTGTGTCTATCTCTGTGCATCCGTGTGTGCGTCTATCAGTTTGTATCTGTGTGTGTGTCAATCAGTGTGTATCTGTGTGTGTGTCAATCAGTGTGTATCTGTGTGTGTGTCTATCAGTGTTTTTCAGTGTGTGTGTCTATCAGTGTGTACCTGTGTGTGTCTATCAGTGTGTATCAGTGTGTGTGTGTATCAGTGTGTATCAGTGTGTGTCTATCAGTGTGTGTCTATCAGTGAGTATCTGTGTCTGTGTCTATCTCTGTGTATCAGTGTGTGTGTCTATCAGCGCGTATCTGTGTGTGGGTCTATCAGAGTGTATCAGTGTGTGTGTCTATCTCTGTGTATCTGTGTGTGTCTATCAGTGAGTATCTGTGTCTGTGTCTATCTGTGTATCAGTGTGTGTGTCTATCAGTGTGTATCAGTGTGTGTGTCTATCAGTGTGTATCAGTGTGTCTCTATCAGTGTGTATCTGTGTGTGTTTATATCTCTGTGTATCAGTGTGTGTGTCTTTCAGTGTGTATCTGTGTGTGTGTCTATCAGCGTGTGTCTGTGTGTGTGTCTATCAGTTTGTATATGTGTGTGTGTCTATCAGTGAGTACCTGTGTCTGTGTCTCTCTCTGTGTATCAGTGTGTGTGTCTATCAGTGTGTATCTGTGTCTGTGTCTATCAGTGTGTATCTGTGTGTGTGTCTATCAGTGTGTATCTGTCTGTCTATCAGTGTGTATCTGTGTCTGTCTATCAGTTTGTACCAGTGAGTATCTATCAGTGTGTATCAGTGTGTGTGTCAATCAGTGTGTATCTGTGTGAGGGTCTGTCCTTGTGTATCAGTGTGTGTGTCTATCAGTGTGGTTCTGTGTGTCTGTCTATCGGTGTGTATCAGTGTATGTCTATTAGTGTGTATTTGTGTGTGTGTGTTTCAGTGTGTATCAGTGTGAGTGTCCATCAGTGTGTATCTTTGACTGTCTATCAGTGTGTACCTGTGTGTGTCTATCAGTGTGCATCTGTGTGTGTCTATCAGTGTGTATCAGTGTGTGTGTCTATCAGTGTGTATCAGTGTGTCTCTATCAGTGTGTATCTGTGTGTGTGTCTTTCTCTGTGTATCAGTGTGTGTGTCTATCAGTGTGTATCTGTGTCGGGGTCTATCAGTGTGTATCAGTGTGTGTGTCTATCAATGTGTATCTGTGTGTGTCTATCTCTGTGTATCAGTGTGTGTGTCTATCAGTGTGTATCTGTGTCGGGGTCTATCAGTGTGTATCAGTGTGTGTGTCCATCAGTATGTACCTGTGTGTGTCTATCAGTGAGTATCTGTGTCTGTCTATCAGTGTGTATCTGTGTGTGCCTATCAGTCTGTATCTGTGTCTGTGTCCATCATTGTGTATCTGTGTGTGGGTCTATCAGTGTGTATCAGTGTGTGTGTCTATCAGTGTGTCTCTGTGTCTGGGTCTATCAGTGTGTATCAGTGTGTGTGGCTATCAGTGTGTATCATTGTGTGTGTCTATCAGTGTGTATCTGGGTGTGTTTATCAGTTTGTATCTGTGTGTGTCTATCAGTGAGTATTTGTGTGTGTGTCTATCTCTGTGCATCTGTGTGTGCGTCTATCAGTTTGTATCAGTGTATGTGTCTATCTCTGTGTTTCAGTGTGTGAGTCTATCAGTGTGTATCTGTGTGTGTGTCTATCAGTGTGTAGCTGTGTGTGTGTGTATCAGTGTGAGTGTCTATCAGTGTGAACCTGTGCCTGTCTATCAGTGTGTACCTGCGTCTGTCTATCAGTGTGTATCTGTGTGTGTGTCTATCTCTGTGTATCTGTGTGTGTGTCTATCAGTTTGTATCTGTGTGTGTGTCTATCAGTGTGTATCTGTGTCTGTCTATCAGTGTGTTTCTGTGTGTGTCTATCAGTTTGTATCAGTGAATTTCTATCAGTGTGTATCAGTGTGTGTGTGTCAATCAGTGTGTATCAGTGTGTGTGTCTATCAGTGTGTATCTGTGTGTGTGTCTATCAGTGTGTATCTGTGTCTGTCTATCAGTGTGTATCAGTGTGTGTGTCTATAAGTGTGTTTCAGTTTGGGTCTATCAGTGAGTATGTGTGTGTCTTTTAATGTGTAACAGTGTGTGTCTATCAGTGTGTATCAGTGTGTGTGTCTATCAGTGTGCATCAGTGTGTGTGTCAATCAGTGTGTACCTGTGTCTGTTTATCAGTGTGTAACTGTGTGTTTCTATCAGTGAGTATCTGTGTCTGTCTACCAGTGTGCACCTGCGTCTGTCTATCAGTGTGTATCAGTGTGTGTGTCTATCAGTGTGTACCTGTGTGAGGGTCTATCCTTGTGTATCAGTGTGTGTGTCTATCAGTGTGTATCTGTGTGTGTATCTATCAGTGTGTATCTGTGTGTGTGTCTATCAGCGTGTATCAGTGTGTGTGTCTATCAGTGTGTATCTGTGTGCGGGTCGATCAGTATGTACCTGTGTGTGTCTATCAGTGAGTAACTGTGTCTGTCTATCAGTGTGTATCTGTGTGTGTCTATCAGTGTGTATCTGTGTGTGTGTCTATCAGTGTGTATCAGTGTATGTCTATCAGTGTGTATCTGTGTGTGTGTCTTTCAGTGTGTATCAGTGTGTGTGTCCATCAGTGTGTATTTTTGACTGTCTATCAGTGTGTACCTGTGTGTGTCTATCAGTGTGTATCAGTGTGTCTCTATCAGTGTGTATCTGTGTGTGTGTCTATCTCTGTGTATCAGTGTGTGTGTCTATCAGTGTGTATCTGTGTCGGGCTCTATCAGTGTGTATCAGTGTGTGTGTCTATCAGTGTGTATCTGTGTGTGTGCCTATCTCTGTGTATCAGTGTGTGTGTCTATCAGTGTGTATCTGTGTCGGGGTCTATCAGTGTGTATCAGTGTGTCTGTCTATCAGTATGTACCTGTGTGTGTCTATCAGTGAGTATCTGTGTCTGTCAATCAGTGTGTATCTGTGTGTGTCTATCAGTGTGTATCTGTGTGTGTGTCTATCAGTGTGTATCTGTGTGTGTGTGTATCAGTGTGTATCTGTGTCTGTCTATCAGTGTGTATCAGTGTGTGTCTATCAGTGAGTATCTGTGTCTGTGTCTATCTCTGTGTATCAGTGTGTGTGTCTATCAGTGCGTATCTGTGTGTGGGTCTATCAGAGTGCATCAGTGTGTGTGTCTATCTCTGTGTATCTGTGTGTGTCTATCAGTGAGTATCTGTGTCTGTGTCTATCTGTGTATCAGTGTGTGTGTCTATCAGTGTGTATCAGTGTGTGTGTCTATCAGTGTGTATCAGTGTGTCTCTATCAGTGTGTATCTGTGTGTGTTTATATCTCTGTGTATCAGTGTGTGTGTCTTTCAGTGTGTATCTGTGTGTGTGTCTATCAGCGTGTGTCTGTGTGTGTGTCTATCAGTTTGTATCTGTGTGTGTGTCTATCAGTGAGTACCTGTGTCTGTGTCTCTCTCTGTGTATCAGTGTGTGTGTCTATCAGTGTGTATCTGTGTCTGTGTCTATCAGTGTGTATCTGTGTGTGTGTCTATCAGTGTGTATCTGTCTGTCTATCAGTGTGTATCTGTGTCTGTCTATCAGTTTGTATCAGTGAGTATCTATCAGTGTGTATCAGTGTGTGTGTCAATCAGTGTGTATCTGTGTGAGGGTCTGTCCTTGTGTATCAGTGTGTGTGTCTATCAGTGTGGTTCTGTGTGTCTGTCTATCGGTGTGTATCAGTGTATGTCTATTAGTGTGTATTTGTGTGTGTGTGTTTCAGTGTGTATCAGTGTGAGTGTCCATCAGTGTGTATCTTTGACTGTCTATCAGTGTGTACCTGTGTGTGTCTATCAGTGTGCATCTGTGTGTGTCTATCAGTGTGTATCAGTGTGTGTGTCTATCAGTGTGTATCAGTGTGTCTCTATCAGTGTGTATCTGTGTGTGTGTCTTTCTCTGTGTATCAGTGTGTGTGTCTATCAGTGTGTATCTGTGTCGGGGTCTATCAGTGTGTATCAGTGTGTGTGTCTATCAATGTGTATCTGTGTGTGTCTATCTCTGTGTATCAGTGTGTGTGTCTATCAGTGTGCATCTGTGTCGGGGTCTATCAGTGTGTATCAGTGTGTGTGTCCATCAGTATGTACCTGTGTGTGTCTATCAGTGAGTATCTGTGTCTGTCTATCAGTGTGTATCTGTGTGTGCCTATCAGTCTGTATCTGTGTCTGTGTCCATCATTGTGTATCTGTGTGTGGGTCTATCAGTGTGTATCAGTGTGTGTGTCTATCAGTGTGTCTCTGTGTCTGGGTCTATCAGTGTGTATCAGTGTGTGTGGCTATCAGTGTGTATCATTGTGTGTGTCTATCAGTGTGTATCTGGGTGTGTTTATCAGTTTGTATCTGTGTGTGTCTATCAGTGAGTATTTGTGTGTGTGTCTATCTCTGTGCATCTGTGTGTGCGTCTATCAGTTTGTATCAGTGTATGTGTCTATCTCTGTGTTTCAGTGTGTGTGTCTATCAGTGTGTATCTGTGTGTGTGTCTATCAGTGTGTAGCTGTGTGTGTGTGTATCAGTTTGAGTGTCTATCAGTGTGAACCTGTGCCTGTCTATCAGTGTGTACCTGCGTCTGTCTATCAGTGTGTATCTGTGTGTGTGTCTATCTCTGTGTATCTGTGTGTGTGTCTATCAGTTTGTATCTGTGTGTGTGTCTATCAGTGTGTATCTGTGTCTGTCTATCAGTGTGTTTCTGTGTGTGTCTATCAGTTTGTATCAGTGAATTTCTATCAGTGTGTATCAGTGTGTGTGTGTCAATCAGTGTGTATCAGTGTGTGTGTCTATCAGTGTGTATCTGTGTGTGTGTCTATCAGTGTGTATCTGTGTCTGTCAATCAGTGTGTATCAGTGTGTGTGTCTATAAGTGTGTTTCAGTTTGGGTCTATCAGTGAGTATGTGTGTGTCTTTTAATGTGTAACAGTGTGTGTCTATCAGTGTGTATCAGTGTGTGTGTCTATCAGTGTGCATCAGTGTGTGTGTCAATCAGTGTGTACCTGTGTCTGTTTATCAGTGTGTAACTGTGTGTTTCTATCAGTGAGTATCTGTGTCTGTCTACCAGTGTGCACCTGCGTCTGTCTATCAGTGTGTATCAGTGTGTGTGTCTATCAGTGTGTACCTGTGTGAGGGTCTATCCTTGTGTATCAGTGTGTGTGTCTATCAGTGTGTATCTGTGTGTGTATCTATCAGTGTGTATCTGTGTGTGTGTCTATCAGCGTGTATCAGTGTGTGTGTCTATCAGTGTGTATCTGTGTGCGGGTCGATCAGTATGTACCTGTGTGTGTCTATCAGTGAGTAACTGTGTCTGTCTATCAGTGTGTATCTGTGTGTGTCTATCAGTGTGTATCTGTGTGTGTGTCTATCAGTGTGTATCAGTGTATGTCTATCAGTGTGTATCTGTGTGTGTGTCTTTCAGTGTGTATCAGTGTGTGTGTCCATCAGTGTGTATTTTTGACTGTCTATCAGTGTGTACCTGTGTGTGTCTATCAGTGTGTATCAGTGTGTCTCTATCAGTGTGTATCTGTGTGTGTGTCTATCTCTGTGTATCAGTGTGTGTGTCTATCAGTGTCTATCTGTGTCGGGCTCTATCAGTGTGTATCAGTGTGTGTGTCTATCAGTGTGTATCTGTGTGTGTGCCTATCTCTGTGTATCAGTGTGTGTGTCTATCAGTGTGTATCTGTGTCGGGGTCTATCAGTGTGTATCAGTGTGTCTGTCTATCAGTATGTACCTGTGTGTGTCTATCAGTGAGTATCTGTGTCTGTCAATCAGTGTGTATCTGTGTGTGTCTATCAGTGTGTATCTGTGTGTGTGTCTATCAGTGTGTATCTGTGTGTGTGTGTATCAGTGTGTATCTGTGTCTGTCTTTCAGTGTGTTTCTGTGTGTGTCTATCAGTTTGTATCAGTGAGTATCTATCGGTGTGTATCAGTGTGTGTGTCAATCAGTGTGTGTGTCTATCAATGTGTATCTGTGTGTGTGTCTATCAGAGTGTATCTGTGTCTGCCTATCAGTGTGTATCAGTGTGTGTGTCTATAAGTGTGTTTCAGTTTGGGTCTATCAGTGAGTATCAGTTTGTATCTATCAGTGTGTATTAGGGTGTGTCTATCTGTGGGGATCAGTGGGTGTGTCTATCAGTGTGCATCAGTGTGTCTGTCTATCAGTGTGAATCAGTGTGTCTGTCTATCAGTGTGTATCTGTGTGTGTGTCTTTCAGTGTGTATCAGTGTGTGTGCCCATCAGTGTGTATCTTTGACTGTCTAACAGTGTGTACCTGTGTGTGTCTATCAGTGTGTGTCAGTGTGTGCCTATCAGCGTGTGTCTCTATCAGTGTGTATCAGTGTGTCTCTATCAGTGTGTATCTGTGTGTGTGTCTATCTCTGTGTATCAGTGTGTGTGTCTATCAGTGTGTATCTGTGTCGGGCTCTATCAGTGTGTATCAGTGTGTGTGTCTATCAGTGTGTATCTGTGTGTGTGTCTATCTCTGTGTATCAGTGTGTGTGTCTATCAGTGTGTATCTGTGTCGGGGTCTATCAGTGTGTATCAGTGTGTCTGTCTATCAGTATGTACCTGTGTGTGTCTATCAGTGAGTATCTGTGTCTGTCTATCAGTGTGTATCTGTGTGTGTGTCTATCAGTGTGTATCTGTGTGTGGGTCTATCAGTGTGTATCTGTGTCTGTCTATCAGTGTGTTTCTGTGTGTGTCTATCAGTTTGTATCAGTGAGTATCTATCAGTGTGTATGTGTGTGTGTCAATCAGTGTGTGTGTCTATCAGTGTGTATCTGTGTGTGTGTCTATCAGTGTGTATCTGTGTCTGTCTATCAGTGTGTATCAGTGTGTGTGTCTATAAGTGTGTTTCAGTTTGGGTCTATCAGTGAGTATCAGTGTGTATCTATCAGTGTGTATTAGGGTGTGTCTATCTGTGGGGATCAGTGGGTGTGTCTATCAGTGTGCATCAGTGTGTCTGTCTATCAGTGTGAATCAGTGTGTCTGTCTATCAGTGTGTATCTGTGTGTGTGTCTTTCAGTGTGTATCAGTGTGTGTGCCCATCAGTGTGTATCTTTGACTGTCTATCAGTGTGTACCTGTGTGTGTCTATCAGTGTGTATCTGCGTGTGTGTCTATCTCTGAGTATCAGTGTGTGTGTCTATCAGTGTGTATCTGTGTCGGGGTCTTTCAGTGTGTATCAGTGTATGTTTCTATCAGTATGTATCTGTGTGTGTGTCTATCTCTGAGTATCAGTGTGTGTGTCTATCAGAGTGTATCTGTGTCGGGGTCAATCAGTGTGTATCAGGGTGTGTGTCTATCAGTATGTACCTGTGTGTGTCTATCAGTGAGTATCTGTGTCTGTCTATCAGTGTGTATCTGTGTGTGCCTATCAGTCTGTATCTGTGTGTGTGTCTATCAGTGTGTATCAGTGTGTGTCCATCAGTGTGTATCTTTGACTGTCTATCAGTGTGTACCTGTGTGTGTCTATCAGTGTGCATCTGTGTGTGTCTATCAGTGTGTATCTGTGTGTGTCTATCAGTGTGTATCTGTGTGTGTGTCTATCTCTGTGTATCAGTGTGTGTGTCTATCAGTGTGTACCTGTGTGTTTCTATCAGTGAGTATCTGTGTCTGTCTACCAGTGTGTACCTGCGTCTGTCTATCAGTGTGTATCAGTGTGTGTCTCTATCAGTGTGTATCTGTGTGTGTGTCTATCAGAGTGTATCAGCGTGTGTGTCTATCAGTGTCTATCTGTGTGTGTGTCTATCAGCGTGTATCAGTGTGTTTGACTATCAGTGTGTATCTGTGTGGGGGTCGATCAGTATGTAGCTGTGTGTGTCTATCAGTGAGTATCTCTGTCTGTCTATCAGTTTGCATCTGTGTGTGTCTATCAGTGTGTATCTGTGTGTGTGTCTATCAGTGTGTATCAGTGTATGTCTATCAGTGTGTATCTGTGTGTGTGTCTTTCAGTGTGCATCAGTGTGTGTGTCCATCAGTGTGTATTTTTGACTGTCCATCAGTGTGTACCTGTGTGTGTCTATCAGTGTGTGTCTGTGTGTGTCTATCAGAGTGTGTGTCTATCAGTGTGTATCAGTGTGTGTCTATCAGTGTGTATCTGTGTGTGTGTCTATCAGTGTGTATCAGTGTATGTCTATCAGTGTGTATCTGTGTGTGTGTCTTTCAGTGTGCATCAGTGTGTGTTTCCATCAGTGTGTATTTTTGACTGTCCATCAGTGTGTACCTGTGTGTGTCTATCAGTGTGTGTCTGTGTGTGTCTATCAGAGTGTGTGTCTATCAGTGTGTATCAGTGTGTCTCTATCAGTGTGTATCTGTGTGTGTGTCTATCTCTGTGTATCAGTGTGTGTGTCTATCAGTGTGTATCTGTGTCGGGGTCTATCTGTGTGAATCAATGTGTGTGTCTATCAGTATGTATCTGTGTGTGTGTCTATCTCTGTGCATCAGTGTGTGTGTCTATCAGTGTGTATCTGTGTGAGGGTCTATCCTTGTGTATCAGTGTGTGTGTCTATCAGAGTGTATCTGTGTATGTGTCTATCAGTGTGTATCTGTGTGTGTGTCTATCAGTGTGTATCTGTGTGTGTGTCAATCAGTCTGTATCTGTGTCTGTGACTCAGTGTGTATCTGTGTGTGTGTCTATCAGTGTGTATCTGTGCGCGGGTCTATCAGTATGTACCTGTGTGTGTCTATCAGTGAGTATCTGTGTCTGTCTATCAGTGTGTATCTGTGTGTGTCGATCAGTGTGTATCTGTGTGTGTGTCCATCAGTGTGTATCAGTGTATGTCTATCAGTGTGTATCTGTGTGTGTGTCTTTCAGTGTGTCTCAGTGTGTGTGTCCATCAGTGTGTATCTTTGACTGTCTATCAGTGTGTACCTGTGTGTGTCTATCAGTGTGTGTCTGTGTGTGTCTATCTGTGTGTGTGTCTATCTCTGTGTATCAGTGTGTGTGTCTATCAGTGTGTATCTGTGTCGGGGTCTATCAGTGTGTATCAGTGTGTGTGTCCATCAGTGTGTATCTTTGACTGTCTATCAGTGTGTACCTGTGTCTGTCTATCAGTGTGTGTCTGTGTGTGTCTATCTGTGTGTGTGTCTATCTCTGTGTATCAGTGTGTGTGTCTTTCAGTGTGTATCAGTGTGTGTGCCCATCAGTGTGTATCTTTGACTGTCTAACAGTGTGTACCTGTGTGTGTCTATCAGTGTGTGTCAGTGTGTGCCTATCAGCGTGTGTCTCTATCAGTGTGTATCAGTGTGTCTCTATCAGTGTGTATCTGTGTGTGTGTCTATCTCTGTGTATCAGTGTGTGTGTCTATCAGTGTGTATCTGTGTCGGGCCCTATCAGTGTGTATCAGTGTGTGTGTCTATCAGTGTGTATCTGTGTGTGTGTCTATCTCTGTGTATCAGTGTGTGTGTCTATCAGTGTGTATCTGTGTCGGGGTCTATCAGTGTGTATCAGTGTGTCTGTCTATCAGTATGTACCTGTGTGTGTCTATCAGTGAGTATCTGTGTCTGTCTATCAGTGTGTATCTGTGTGTGTGTCTATCAGTGTGTATCTGTGTGTGGGTCTATCAGTGTGTATCTGTGTGTGTCTATCAGTTTGTATCAGTGAGTATCTATCAGTGTGTATGTGTGTGTGTCAATCAGTGTGTGTGTCTATCAGTGTGTATCTGTGTGTGTGTCTATCAGTGTGTATCTGTGTCTGTCTATCAGTGTGTATCAGTGTGTGTGTCTATAAGTGTGTTTCAGTTTGGGTCTATCAGTGAGTATCAGTGTGTATCTATCAGTGTGTATTAGGGTGTGTCTATCTGTGGGGATCAGTGGGTGTGTCTATCAGTGTGCATCAGTGTGTCTGTCTATCAGTGTGAATCAGTGTGTCTGTCTATCAGTGTGTATCTGTGTGTGTGTCTTTCAGTGTGTATCAGTGTGTGTGCCCATCAGTGTGTATCTTTGACTGTCTATCAGTGTGTACCTGTGTGTGTCTATCAGTGTGTATCTGCGTGTGTGTCTATCTCTGAGTATCAGTGTGTGTGTCTATCAGTGTGTATCTGTGTCGGGGTCTTTCAGTGTGTATCAGTGTATGTTTCTATCAGTATGTATCTGTGTGTGTGTCTATCTCTGTGTATCAGTGTGTGTGTCTATCAGTGTGTATCTGTGTCGGGGTCAATCAGTGTGTATCAGGGTGTGTGTCTATCAGTATGTACCTGTGTGTGTCTATCAGTGAGTATCTGTGTCTGTCTATCAGTGTGTATCTGTGTGTGCCTATCAGTCTGTATCTGTGTGTGTGTCTATCAGTGTGTATCAGTGTGTGTCCATCAGTGTGTATCTTTGACTGTCTATCAGTGTGTACCTGTGTGTGTCTATCAGTGTGCATCTGTGTGTGTCTATCAGTGTGTATCTGTGTGTGTCTATCAGTGTGTATCTGTGTGTGTGTCTATCTCTGTGTATCAGTGTGTGTGTCTATCAGTGTGTACCTGTGTGTTTCTATCAGTGAGTATCTGTGTCTGTCTACCAGTGTGTACCTGCGTCTGTCTATCAGTGTGTATCAGTGTGTGTGTCTATCAGTGTGTATCTGTGTGTGTGTCTATCAGAGTGTATCAGCGTGTGTGTCTATCAGTGTCTATCTGTGTGTGTGTCTATCAGCGTGTATCAGTGTGTTTGACTATCAGTGTGTATCTGTGTGGGGGTCGATCAGTATGTAGCTGTGTGTGTCTATCAGTGAGTATCTCTGTCTGTCTATCAGTTTGCATCTGTGTGTGTCTATCAGTGTGTATCTGTGTGTGTGTCTATCAGTGTGTATCAGTGTATGTCTATCAGTGTGTATCTGTGTGTGTGTCTTTCAGTGTGCATCAGTGTGTGTGTCCATCAGTGTGTATTTTTGACTGTCCATCAGTGTGTACCTGTGTGTGTCTATCAGTGTGTGTCTGTGTGTGTCTATCAGAGTGTGTGTCTATCAGTGTGTATCAGTGTGTGTCTATCAGTGTGTATCTGTGTGTGTGTCTATCAGTGTGTATCAGTGTATGTCTATCAGTGTGTATCTGTGTGTGTGTCTTTCAGTGTGCATCAGTGTGTGTGTCCATCAGTGTGTATTTTTGACTGTCCATCAGTGTGTACCTGTGTGTGTCTATCAGTGTGTGTCTGTGTGTGTCTATCAGAGTGTGTGTCTATCAGTGTGTATCAGTGTGTCTCTATCAGTGTGTATCTGTGTGTGTGTCTATCTCTGTGTATCAGTGTGTGTGTCTATCAGTGTGTATCTGTGTCGGGGTCTATCTGTGTGAATCAGTGTGTGTGTCTATCAGTATGTATCTGTGTGTGTGTCTATCTCTGTGCATCAGTGTGTGTGTCTATCAGTGTGTATCTGTGTGAGGGTCTATCCTTGTGTATCAGTGTGTGTGTCTATCAGAGTGTATCTGTGTATGTGTCTATCAGTGTGTATCTGTGTGTGTGTCTATCAGTGTGTATCTGTGTGTGTGTCAATCAGTCTGTATCTGTGTCTGTGACTCAGTGTGTATCTGTGTGTGTGTCTATCAGTGTGTATCTGTGCGCGGGTCTATCAGTATGTACCTGTGTGTGTCTATCAGTGAGTATCTGTGTCTGTCTATCCGTGTGTATCTGTGTGTGTCGATCAGTGTGTATCTGTGTGTGTGTCCATCAGTGTGTATCAGTGTATGTCTATCAGTGTGTATCTGTGTGTGTGTCTTTCAGTGTGTCTCAGTGTGTGTGTCCATCAGTGTGTATCTTTGACTGTCTATCAGTGTGTACCTGTGTGTGTCTATCAGTGTGTGTCTGTGTGTGTCTATCTGTGTGTGTGTCTATCTCTGTGTATCAGTGTGTGTGTCTATCAGTGTGTATCTGTGTCGGGGTCTATCAGTGTGTATCAGTGTGTGTGTCCATCAGTGTGTATCTTTGACTGTCTATCAGTGTGTACCTGTGTCTGTCTATCAGTGTGTGTCTGTGAGTGTCTATCTGTGTGTGTGTCTATCAGTGTGTATCTGTGTGTGTGTCTTTCAGTGTGTATCAGTGTGTGTGCCCATCAGTGTGTATCTTTGACTGTCTATCAGTGTGTACCTGTGTGTGTCTATCAGTGTGTATCTGCGTGTGTGTCTATCTCTGAGTATCAGTGTGTGTGTCTA
This sequence comes from Mustelus asterias, assembly GCF_964213995.1. Taxonomy (NCBI): domain Eukaryota; kingdom Metazoa; phylum Chordata; class Chondrichthyes; order Carcharhiniformes; family Triakidae; genus Mustelus; species Mustelus asterias. Next base: position 382,826 of record NW_027590333.1, on the reverse strand, counting down.
TCAGTGTGTATCTGTGTCGGGGTCTTTCAGTGTGTATCAGTGTATGTTTCTATCAGTATGTATCTGTGTGTGTGTCTATCTCTGTGTATCAGTGTGTGTGTCTATCAGTGTGTATCTGTGTCGGGGTCAATCAGTGTGTATCAGGGTGTGTGTCTATCAGTATGTACCTGTGTGTGTCTATCAGTGAGTATCTGTGTCTGTCTACCAGTGTGTATCTGTGTGTGCCTATCAGTCTGTATCTGTGTGTGTGTCTATCAGTGTGTATCAGTGTGTGTCCATCAGTGTGTATCTTTGACTGTCTATCAGTGTGTACCTGTGTGTGTCTATCAGTGTGCATCTGTGTGTGTCTATCAGTGTGTATCTGTGTGTGTCTATCAGTGTGTATCTGTGTGTGTGTCTATCTCTGTGTATCAGTGTGTGTGTCTATCAGTGTGTACCTGTGTGTTTCTATCAGTGAGTATCTGTGTCTGTCTACCAGTGTGTACCTGCGTCTGTCTATCAGTGTGTATCAGTGTGTGTGTCTATCAGTGTGTATCTGTGTGTGTGTCTATCAGAGTGTATCAGCGTGTGTGTCTATCAGTGTCTATCTGTGTGTGTGTCTATCAGCGTGTATCAGTGTGTTTGACTATCAGTGTGTATCTGTGTGGGGGTCGATCAGTATGTAGCTGTGTGTGTCTATCAGTGAGTATCTCTGTCTGTCTATCAGTTTGCATCTGTGTGTGTCTATCAGTGTGTATCTGTGTGTGTGTCTATCAGTGTGTATCAGTGTATGTCTATCAGTGTGTATCTGTGTGTGTGTCTTTCAGTGTGCATCAGTGTGTGTGTCCATCAGTGTGTATTTTTGACTGTCCATCAGTGTGTACCTGTGTGTGTCTATCAGTGTGTGTCTGTGTGTGTCTATCAGAGTGTGTGTCTATCAGTGTGTATCAGTGTGTGTCTATCAGTGTGTATCTGTGTGTGTGTCTATCAGTGTGTATCAGTGTATGTCTATCAGTGTGTATCTGTGTGTGTGTCTTTCAGTGTGCATCAGTGTGTGTGTCCATCAGTGTGTATTTTTGACTGTCCATCAGTGTGTACCTGTGTGTGTCTATCAGTGTGTGTCTGTGTGTGTCTATCAGAGTGTGTGTCTATCAGTGTGTATCAGTGTGTCTCTATCAGTGTGTATCTGTGTGTGTGTCTATCTCTGTGTATCAGTGTGTGTGTCTATCAGTGTGTATCTGTGTCGGGGTCTATCTGTGTGAATCAGTGTGTGTGTCTATCAGTATGTATCTGTGTGTGTGTCTATCTCTGTGCATCAGTGTGTGTGTCTATCAGTGTGTATCTGTGTGAGGGTCTATCCTTGTGTATCAGTGTGTGTGTCTATCAGTGTGTATCTGTGTATGTGTCTATCAGTGTGTATCTGTGTGTGTGTCTATCAGTGTGTATCTGTGTGTGTGTCAATCAGTCTGTATCTGTGTCTGTGACTCAGTGTGTATCTGTGTGTGTGTCTATCAGTGTGTATCTGTGCGCGGGTCTATCAGTATGTACCTGTGTGTGTCTATCAGTGAGTATCTGTGTCTGTCTATCCGTGTGTATCTGTGTGTGTCGATCAGTGTGTATCTGTGTGTGTGTCCATCAGTGTGTATCAGTGTATGTCTATCAGTGTGTATCTGTGTGTGTGTCTTTCAGTGTGTCTCAGTGTGTGTGTCCATCAGTGTGTATCTTTGACTGTCTATCAGTGTGTACCTGTGTGTGTCTATCAGTGTGTGTCTGTGTGTGTCTATCTGTGTGTGTGTCTATCTCTGTGTATCAGTGTGTGTGTCTATCAGTGTGTATCTGTGTCGGGGTCTATCAGTGTGTATCAGTGTGTGTGTCCATCAGTGTGTATCTTTGACTGTCTATCAGTGTGTACCTGTGTCTGTCTCTCAGTGTGTGTCTGTGTGTGTCTATCTGTGTGTGTGTCTATCTCTGTGTATCAGTGTGTGTGTCTTTCAGTGTGTATCAGTGTGTGTGCCCATCAGTGTGTATCTTTGACTGTCTAACAGTGTGTACCTGTGTGTGTCTATCAGTGTGTGTCAGTGTGTGCCTATCAGCGTGTGTCTCTATCAGTGTGTATCAGTGTGTCTCTATCAGTGTGTATCTGTGTGTGTGTCTATCTCTGTGTATCAGTGTGTGTGTCTATCAGTGTGTATCTGTGTCGGGCTCTATCAGTGTGTATCAGTGTGTGTGTCTATCAGTGTGTATCTGTGTGTGTGTCTATCTCTGTGTATCAGTGTGTGTGTCTATCAGTGTGTATCTGTGTCGGGGTCTATCAGTGTGTATCAGTGTGTCTGTCTATCAGTATGTACCTGTGTGTGTCTATCAGTGAGTATCTGTGTCTGTCTATCAGTGTGTATCTGTGTGTGTGTCTATCAGTGTGTATCTGTGTGTGGGTCTATCAGTGTGTATCTGTGTCTGTCTATCAGTGTGTTTCTGTGTGTGTCTATCAGTTTGTATCAGTGAGTATCTATCAGTGTGTATGTGTGTGTGTCAATCAGTGTGTGTGTCTATCAGTGTGTATCTGTGTGTGTGTCTATCAGTGTGTATCTGTGTCTGTCTATCAGTGTGTATCAGTGTGTGTGTCTATAAGTGTGTTTCAGTTTGGGTCTATCAGTGAGTATCAGTGTGTATCTATCAGTGTGTATTAGGGTGTGTCTATCTGTGGGGATCAGTGGGTGTGTCTATCAGTGTGCATCAGTGTGTCTGTCTATCAGTGTGAATCAGTGTGTCTGTCTATCAGTGTGTATCTGTGTGTGTGTCTTTCAGTGTGTATCAGTGTGTGTGCCCATCAGTGTGTATCTTTGACTGTCTATCAGTGTGTACCTGTGTGTGTCTATCAGTGTGTATCTGCGTGTGTGTCTATCTCTGAGTATCAGTGTGTGTGTCTATCAGTGTGTATCTGTGTCGGGGTCTTTCAGTGTGTATCAGTGTATGTTTCTATCAGTATGTATCTGTGTGTGTGTCTATCTCTGTGTATCAGTGTGTGTGTCTATCAGTGTGTATCTGTGTCGGGGTCAATCAGTGTGTATCAGGGTGTGTGTCTATCAGTATGTACCTGTGTGTGTCTATCAGTGAGTATCTGTGTCTGTCTATCAGTGTGTATCTGTGTGTGCCTATCAGTCTGTATCTGTGTGTGTGTCTATCAGTGTGTATCAGTGTGTGTCCATCAGTGTGTATCTTTGACTGTCTATCAGTGTGTACCTGTGTGTGTCTATCAGTGTGCATCTGTGTGTGTCTATCAGTGTGTATCTGTGTGTGTCTATCAGTGTGTATCTGTGTGTGTGTCTATCTCTGTGTATCAGTGTGTGTGTCTATCAGTGTGTACCTGTGTGTTTCTATCAGTGAGTATCTGTGTCTGTCTACCAGTGTGTACCTGCGTCTGTCTATCAGTGTGTATCAGTGTGTGTGTCTATCAGTGTGTATCTGTGTGTGTGTCTATCAGAGTGTATCAGCGTGTGTGTCTATCAGTGTCTATCTGTGTGTGTGTGTCTATCAGCGTGTATCAGTGTGTTTGACTATCAGTGTGTATCTGTGTGGGGGTCGATCAGTATGTAGCTGTGTGTGTCTATCAGTGAGTATCTCTGTCTGTCTATCAGTTTGCATCTGTGTGTGTCTATCAGTGTGTATCTGTGTGTGTGTCTATCAGTGTGTATCAGTGTATGTCTATCAGTGTGTATCTGTGTGTGTGTCTTTCAGTGTGCATCAGTGTGTGTGTCCATCAGTGTGTATTTTTGACTGTCCATCAGTGTGTACCTGTGTGTGTCTATCAGTGTGTGTCTGTGTGTGTCTATCAGAGTGTGTGTCTATCAGTGTGTATCAGTGTGTGTCTATCAGTGTGTATCTGTGTGTGTGTCTATCAGTGTGTATCAGTGTATGTCTATCAGTGTGTATCTGTGTGTGTGTCTTTCAGTGTGCATCAGTGTGTGTGTCCATCAGTGTGTATTTTTGACTGTCCATCAGTGTGTACCTGTGTGTGTCTATCAGTGTGTGTCTGTGTGTGTCTATCAGAGTGTGTGTCTATCAGTGTGTATCAGTGTGTCTCTATCAGTGTGTATCTGTGTGTGTGTCTATCTCTGTGTATCAGTGTGTGTGTCTATCAGTGTGTATCTGTGTCGGGGTCTATCTGTGTGAATCAGTGTGTGTGTCTATCAGTATGTATCTGTGTGTGTGTCTATCTCTGTGCATCAGTGTGTGTGTCTATCAGTGTGTATCTGTGTGAGGGTCTATCCTTGTGTATCAGTGTGTGTGTCTATCAGAGTGTATCTGTGTATGTGTCTATCAGTGTGTATCTGTGTGTGTGTCTATCAGTGTGTATCTGTGTGTGTGTCAATCAGTCTGTATCTGTGTCTGTGACTCAGTGTGTATCTGTGTGTGTGTCTATCAGTGTGTATCTGTGCGCGGGTCTATCAGTATGTACCTGTGTGTGTCTATCAGTGAGTATCTGTGTCTGTCTATCCGTGTGTATCTGTGTGTGTCGATCAGTGTGTATCTGTGTGTGTGTCCATCAGTGTGTATCAGTGTATGTCTATCAGTGTGTATCTGTGTGTGTGTCTTTCAGTGTGTCTCAGTGTGTGTGTCCATCAGTGTGTATCTTTGACTGTCTATCAGTGTGTACCTGTGTGTGTCTATCAGTGTGTGTCTGTGTGTGTCTATCTGTGTGTGTGTCTATCTCTGTGTATCAGTGTGTGTGTCTATCAGTGTGTATCTGTGTCGGGGTCTATCAGTGTGTATCAGTGTGTGTGTCCATCAGTGTGTATCTTTGACTGTCTATCAGTGTGTACCTGTGTCTGTCTATCAGTGTGTGTCTGTGTGTGTCTATCTGTGTGTGTGTCTATCTCTGTGTATCAGTGTGTGTGTCTTTCAGTGTTTATCAGTGTGTGTGCCCATCAGTGTGTATCTTTGACTGTCTAACAGTGTGTACCTGTGTGTGTCTATCAGTGTGTGTCAGTGTGTGCCTATCAGCGTGTGTCTCTATCAGTGTGTATCAGTGTGTCTCTATCAGTGTGTATCTGTGTGTGTGTCTATCTCTGTGTATCAGTGTGTGTGTCTATCAGTGTGTATCTGTGTCGGGCTCTATCAGTGTGTATCAGTGTGTGTGTCTATCAGTGTGTATCTGTGTGTGTGTCTATCTCTGTGTATCAGTGTGTGTGTCTATCAGTGTGTATCTGTGTCGGGGTCTATCAGTGTGTATCAGTGTGTCTGTCTATCAGTATGTACCTGTGTGTGTCTATCAGTGAGTATCTGTGTCTGTCTATCAGTGTGTATCTGTGTGTGTGTCTATCAGTGTGTATCTGTGTGTGGGTCTATCAGTGTGTATCTGTGTCTGTCTATCAGTGTGTTTCTGTGTGTGTCTATCAGTTTGTATCAGTGAGTATCTATCAGTGTGTATGTGTGTGTGTCAATCAGTGTGTGTGTCTATCAGTGTGTATCTGTGTGTGTGTCTATCAGTGTGTATCTGTGTCTGTCTATCAGTGTGTATCAGTGTGTGTGTCTATAAGTGTGTTTCAGTTTGGGTCTATCAGTGAGTATCAGTGTGTATCTATCAGTGTGTATTAGGGTGTGTCTATCTGTGGGGATCAGTGGGTGTGTCTATCAGTGTGCATCAGTGTGTCTGTCTATCAGTGTGAATCAGTGTGTCTGTCTATCAGTGTGTATCTGTGTGTGTGTCTTTCAGTGTGTATCAGTGTGTGTGCCCATCAGTGTGTATCTTTGACTGTCTATCAGTGTGTACCTGTGTGTGTCTATCAGTGTGTATCTGCGTGTGTGTCTATCTCTGAGTATCAGTGTGTGTGTCTATCAGTGTGTATCTGTGTCGGGGTCTTTCAGTGTGTATCAGTGTATGTTTCTATCAGTATGTATCTGTGTGTGTGTCTATCTCTGTGTATCAGTGTGTGTGTCTATCAGTGTGTATCTGTGTCGGGGTCAATCAGTGTGTATCAGGGTGTGTGTCTATCAGTATGTACCTGTGTGTGTCTATCAGTGAGTATCTGTGTCTGTCTATCAGTGTGTATCTGTGTGTGCCTATCAGTCTGTATCTGTGTGTGTGTCTATCAGTGTGTATCAGTGTGTGTCCATCAGTGTGTATCTTTGACTGTCTATCAGTGTGTACCTGTGTGTGTCTATCAGTGTGCATCTGTGTGTGTCTATCAGTGTGTATCTGTGTGTGTCTATCAGTGTGTATCTGTGTGTGTGTCTATCTCTGTGTATCAGTGTGTGTGTCTATCAGTGTGTACCTGTGTGTTTCTATCAGTGAGTATCTGTGTCTGTCTACCAGTGTGTACCTGCGTCTGTCTATCAGTGTGTATCAGTGTGTGTGTCTATCAGTGTGTATCTGTGTGTGTGTCTATCAGAGTGTATCAGCGTGTGTGTCTATCAGTGTCTATCTGTGTGTGTGTGTCTATCAGCGTGTATCAGTGTGTTTGACTATCAGTGTGTATCTGTGTGGGGGTCGATCAGTATGTAGCTGTGTGTGTCTATCAGTGAGTATCTCTGTCTGTCTATCAGTTTGCATCTGTGTGTGTCTATCAGTGTGTATCTGTGTGTGTGTCTATCAGTGTGTATCAGTGTATGTCTATCAGTGTGTATCTGTGTGTGTGTCTTTCAGTGTGCATCAGTGTGTGTGTCCATCAGTGTGTATTTTTGACTGTCCATCAGTGTGTACCTGTGTGTGTCTATCAGTGTGTGTCTGTGTGTGTCTATCAGAGTGTGTGTCTATCAGTGTGTATCAGTGTGTGTCTATCAGTGTGTATCTGTGTGTGTGTCTATCAGTGTGTATCAGTGTATGTCTATCAGTGTGTATCTGTGTGTGTGTCTTTCAGTGTGCATCAGTGTGTGTGTCCATCAGTGTGTATTTTTGACTGTCCATCAGTGTGTACCTGTGTGTGTCTATCAGTGTGTGTCTGTGTGTGTCTATCAGAGTGTGTGTCTATCAGTGTGTATCAGTGTGTGTCTATCAGTGTGTATCTGTGTGTGTGTCTATCAGTGTGTATCAGTGTATGTCTATCAGTGTGTATCTGTGTGTGTGTCTTTCAGTGTGCATCAGTGTGTGTGTCCATCAGTGTGTATTTTTGACTGTCCATCAGTGTGTACCTGTGTGTGTCTATCAGTGTGTGTCTGTGTGTGTCTATCAGAGTGTGTGTCTATCAGTGTGTATCAGTGTGTCTCTATCAGTGTGTATCTGTGTGTGTGTCTATCTCTGTGTATCAGTGTGTGTGTCTATCAGTGTGTATCTGTGTCGGGGTCTATCTGTGTGAATCAGTGTGTGTGTCTATCAGTATGTATCTGTGTGTGTGTCTATCTCTGTGCATCAGTGTGTGTGTCTATCAGTGTGTATCTGTGTGAGGGTCTATCCTTGTGTATCAGTGTGTGTGTCTATCAGTGTGTATCTGTGTATGTGTCTATCAGTGTGTATCTGTGTGTGTGTCTATCAGTGTGTATCTGTGTGTGTGTCAATCAGTCTGTATCTGTGTCTGTGACTCAGTGTGTATCTGTGTGTGTGTCTATCAGTGTGTATCTGTGCGCGGGTCTATCAGTATGTACCTGTGTGTGTCTATCAGTGAGTATCTGTGTCTGTCTATCCGTGTGTATCTGTGTGTGTCGATCAGTGTGTATCTGTGTGTGTGTCCATCAGTGTGTATCAGTGTATGTCTATCAGTGTGTATCTGTGTGTGTGTCTTTCAGTGTGTCTCAGTGTGTGTGTCCATCAGTGTGTATCTTTGACTGTCTATCAGTGTGTACCTGTGTGTGTCTATCAGTGTGTGTCTGTGTGTGTCTATCTGTGTGTGTGTCTATCTCTGTGTATCAGTGTGTGTGTCTATCAGTGTGTATCTGTGTCGGGGTCTATCAGTGTGTATCAGTGTGTGTGTCCATCAGTGTGTATCTTTGACTGTCTATCAGTGTGTACCTGTGTCTGTCTCTCAGTGTGTGTCTGTGTGTGTCTATCTGTGTGTGTGTCTATCTCTGTGTATCAGTGTGTGTGTCTTTCAGTGTGTATCAGTGTGTGTGCCCATCAGTGTGTATCTTTGACTGTCTAACAGTGTGTACCTGTGTGTGTCTATCAGTGTGTGTCAGTGTGTGCCTATCAGCGTGTGTCTCTATCAGTGTGTATCAGTGTGTCTCTATCAGTGTGTATCTGTGTGTGTGTCTATCTCTGTGTATCAGTGTGTGTGTCTATCAGTGTGTATCTGTGTCGGGCTCTATCAGTGTGTATCAGTGTGTGTGTCTATCAGTGTGTATCTGTGTGTGTGTCTATCTCTGTGTATCAGTGTGTGTGTCTATCAGTGTGTATCTGTGTCGGGGTCTATCAGTGTGTATCAGTGTGTCTGTCTATCAGTATGTACCTGTGTGTGTCTATCAGTGAGTATCTGTGTCTGTCTATCAGTGTGTATCTGTGTGTGTGTCTATCAGTGTGTATCTGTGTGTGGGTCTATCAGTGTGTATCTGTGTCTGTCTATCAGTGTGTTTCTGTGTGTGTCTATCAGTTTGTATCAGTGAGTATCTATCAGTGTGTATGTGTGTGTGTCAATCAGTGTGTGTGTCTATCAGTGTGTATCTGTGTGTGTGTCTATCAGTGTGTATCTGTGTCTGTCTATCAGTGTGTATCAGTGTGTGTGTCTATAAGTGTGTTTCAGTTTGGGTCTATCAGTGAGTATCAGTGTGTATCTATCAGTGTGTATTAGGGTGTGTCTATCTGTGGGGATCAGTGGGTGTGTCTATCAGTGTGCATCAGTGTGTCTGTCTATCAGTGTGAATCAGTGTGTCTGTCTATCAGTGTGTATCTGTGTGTGTGTCTTTCAGTGTGTATCAGTGTGTGTGCCCATCAGTGTGTATCTTTGACTGTCTATCAGTGTGTACCTGTGTGTGTCTATCAGTGTGTATCTGCGTGTGTGTCTATCTCTGAGTATCAGTGTGTGTGTCTATCAGTGTGTATCTGTGTCGGGGTCTTTCAGTGTGTATCAGTGTATGTTTCTATCAGTATGTATCTGTGTGTGTGTCTATCTCTGTGTATCAGTGTGTGTGTCTATCAGTGTGTATCTGTGTCGGGGTCAATCAGTGTGTATCAGGGTGTGTGTCTATCAGTATGTACCTGTGTGTGTCTATCAGTGAGTATCTGTGTCTGTCTATCAGTGTGTATCTGTGTGTGCCTATCAGTCTGTATCTGTGTGTGTGTCTATCAGTGTGTATCAGTGTGTGTCCATCAGTGTGTATCTTTGACTGTCTATCAGTGTGTACCTGTGTGTGTCTATCAGTGTGCATCTGTGTGTGTCTATCAGTGTGTATCTGTGTGTGTCTATCAGTGTGTATCTGTGTGTGTGTCTATCTCTGTGTATCAGTGTGTGTGTCTATCAGTGTGTACCTGTGTGTTTCTATCAGTGAGTATCTGTGTCTGTCTACCAGTGTGTACCTGCGTCTGTCTATCAGTGTGTATCAGTGTGTGTGTCTATCAGTGTGTATCTGTGTGTGTGTCTATCAGAGTGTATCAGCGTGTGTGTCTATCAGTGTCTATCTGTGTGTGTGTCTATCAGCGTGTATCAGTGTGTTTGACTATCAGTGTGTATCTGTGTGGGGGTCGATCAGTATGTAGCTGTGTGTGTCTATCAGTGAGTATCTCTGTCTGTCTATCAGTTTGCATCTGTGTGTGTCTATCAGTGTGTATCTGTGTGTGTGTCTATCAGTGTGTATCAGTGTATGTCTATCAGTGTGTATCTGTGTGTGTGTCTTTCAGTGTGCATCAGTGTGTGTGTCCATCAGTGTGTATTTTTGACTGTCCATCAGTGTGTACCTGTGTGTGTCTATCAGTGTGTGTCTGTGTGTGTCTATCAGAGTGTGTGTCTATCAGTGTGTATCAGTGTGTGTCTATCAGTGTGTATCTGTGTGTGTGTCTATCAGTGTGTATCAGTGTATGTCTATCAGTGTGTATCTGTGTGTGTGTCTTTCAGTGTGCATCAGTGTGTGTGTCCATCAGTGTGTATTTTTGACTGTCCATCAGTGTGTACCTGTGTGTGTCTATCAGTGTGTGTCTGTGTGTGTCTATCAGAGTGTGTGTCTATCAGTGTGTATCAGTGTGTCTCTATCAGTGTGTATCTGTGTGTGTGTCTATCTCTGTGTATCAGTGTGTGTGTCTATCAGTGTGTATCTGTGTCGGGGTCTATCTGTGTGAATCAGTGTGTGTGTCTATCAGTATGTATCTGTGTGTGTGTCTATCTCTGTGCATCAGTGTGTGTGTCTATCAGTGTGTATCTGTGTGAGGGTCTATCCTTGTGTATCAGTGTGTGTGTCTATCAGAGTGTATCTGTGTATGTGTCTATCAGTGTGTATCTGTGTGTGTGTCTATCAGTGTGTATCTGTGTGTGTGTCAATCAGTCTGTATCTGTGTCTGTGACTCAGTGTGTATCTGTGTGTGTGTCTATCAGTGTGTATCTGTGCGCGGGTCTATCAGTATGTACCTGTGTGTGTCTATCAGTGAGTATCTGTGTCTGTCTATCCGTGTGTATCTGTGTGTGTCGATCAGTGTGTATCTGTGTGTGTGTCCATCAGTGTGTATCAGTGTATGTCTATCAGTGTGTATCTGTGTGTGTGTCTTTCAGTGTGTCTCAGTGTGTGTGTCCATCAGTGTGTATCTTTGACTGTCTATCAGTGTGTACCTGTGTGTGTCTATCAGTGTGTGTCTGTGTGTGTCTATCTGTGTGTGTGTCTATCTCTGTGTATCAGTGTGTGTGTCTATCAGTGTGTATCTGTGTCGGGGTCTATCAGTGTGTATCAGTGTGTGTGTCCATCAGTGTGTATCTTTGACTGTCTATCAGTGTGTACCTGTGTCTGTCTATCAGTGTGTGTCTGTGTGTGTCTATCTGTGTGTGTGTCTATCTCTGTGTATCAGTGTGTGTGTCTTTCAGTGTTTATCAGTGTGTGTGCCCATCAGTGTGTATCTTTGACTGTCTAACAGTGTGTACCTGTGTGTGTCTATCAGTGTGTGTCAGTGTGTGCCTATCAGCGTGTGTCTCTATCAGTGTGTATCAGTGTGTCTCTATCAGTGTGTATCTGTGTGTGTGTCTATCTCTGTGTATCAGTGTGTGTGTCTATCAGTGTGTATCTGTGTCGGGCTCTATCAGTGTGTATCAGTGTGTGTGTCTATCAGTGTGTATCTGTGTGTGTGTCTATCTCTGTGTATCAGTGTGTGTGTCTATCAGTGTGTATCTGTGTCGGGGTCTATCAGTGTGTATCAGTGTGTCTGTCTATCAGTATGTACCTGTGTGTGTCTATCAGTGAGTATCTGTGTCTGTCTATCAGTGTGTATCTGTGTGTGTGTCTATCAGTGTGTATCTGTGTGTGGGTCTATCAGTGTGTATCTGTGTCTGTCTATCAGTGTGTTTCTGTGTGTGTCTATCAGTTTGTATCAGTGAGTATCTATCAGTGTGTATGTGTGTGTGTCAATCAGTGTGTGTGTCTATCAGTGTGTATCTGTGTGTGTGTCTATCAGTGTGTATCTGTGTCTGTCTATCAGTGTGTATCAGTGTGTGTGTCTATAAGTGTGTTTCAGTTTGGGTCTATCAGTGAGTATCAGTGTGTATCTATCAGTGTGTATTAGGGTGTGTCTATCTGTGGGGATCAGTGGGTGTGTCTATCAGTGTGCATCAGTGTGTCTGTCTATCAGTGTGAATCAGTGTGTCTGTCTATCAGTGTGTATCTGTGTGTGTGTCTTTCAGTGTGTATCAGTGTGTGTGCCCATCAGTGTGTATCTTTGACTGTCTATCAGTGTGTACCTGTGTGTGTCTATCAGTGTGTATCTGCGTGTGTGTCTATCTCTGAGTATCAGTGTGTGTGTCTATCAGTGTGTATCTGTGTCGGGGTCTTTCAGTGTGTATCAGTGTATGTTTCTATCAGTATGTATCTGTGTGTGTGTCTATCTCTGTGTATCAGTGTGTGTGTCTATCAGTGTGTATCTGTGTCGGGGTCAATCAGTGTGTATCAGGGTGTGTGTCTATCAGTATGTACCTGTGTGTGTCTATCAGTGAGTATCTGTGTCTGTCTATCAGTGTGTATCTGTGTGTGCCTATCAGTCTGTATCTGTGTGTGTGTCTATCAGTGTGTATCAGTGTGTGTCCATCAGTGTGTATCTTTGACTGTCTATCAGTGTGTACCTGTGTGTGTCTATCAGTGTGCATCTGTGTGTGTCTATCAGTGTGTATCTGTGTGTGTCTATCAGTGTGTATCTGTGTGTGTGTCTATCTCTGTGTATCAGTGTGTGTGTCTATCAGTGTGTACCTGTGTGTTTCTATCAGTGAGTATCTGTGTCTGTCTACCAGTGTGTACCTGCGTCTGTCTATCAGTGTGTATCAGTGTGTGTGTCTATCAGTGTGTATCTGTGTGTGTGTCTATCAGAGTGTATCAGCGTGTGTGTCTATCAGTGTCTATCTGTGTGTGTGTGTCTATCAGCGTGTATCAGTGTGTTTGACTATCAGTGTGTATCTGTGTGGGGGTCGATCAGTATGTAGCTGTGTGTGTCTATCAGTGAGTATCTCTGTCTGTCTATCAGTTTGCATCTGTGTGTGTCTATCAGTGTGTATCTGTGTGTGTGTCTATCAGTGTGTATCAGTGTATGTCTATCAGTGTGTATCTGTGTGTGTGTCTTTCAGTGTGCATCAGTGTGTGTGTCCATCAGTGTGTATTTTTGACTGTCCATCAGTGTGTACCTGTGTGTGTCTATCAGTGTGTGTCTGTGTGTGTCTATCAGAGTGTGTGTCTATCAGTGTGTATCAGTGTGTGTCTATCAGTGTGTATCTGTGTGTGTGTCTATCAGTGTGTATCAGTGTATGTCTATCAGTGTGTATCTGTGTGTGTGTCTTTCAGTGTGCATCAGTGTGTGTGTCCATCAGTGTGTATTTTTGACTGTCCATCAGTGTGTACCTGTGTGTGTCTATCAGTGTGTGTCTGTGTGTGTCTATCAGAGTGTGTGTCTATCAGTGTGTATCAGTGTGTCTCTATCAGTGTGTATCTGTGTGTGTGTCTATCTCTGTGTATCAGTGTGTGTGTCTATCAGTGTGTATCTGTGTCGGGGTCTATCTGTGTGAATCAGTGTGTGTGTCTATCAGTATGTATCTGTGTGTGTGTCTATCTCTGTGCATCAGTGTGTGTGTCTATCAGTGTGTATCTGTGTGAGGGTCTATCCTTGTGTATCAGTGTGTGTGTCTATCAGAGTGTATCTGTGTATGTGTCTATCAGTGTGTATCTGTGTGTGTGTCTATCAGTGTGTATCTGTGTGTGTGTCAATCAGTCTGTATCTGTGTCTGTGACTCAGTGTGTATCTGTGTGTGTGTCTATCAGTGTGTATCTGTGCGCGGGTCTATCAGTATGTACCTGTGTGTGTCTATCAGTGAGTATCTGTGTCTGTCTATCCGTGTGTATCTGTGTGTGTCGATCAGTGTGTATCTGTGTGTGTGTCCATCAGTGTGTATCAGTGTATGTCTATCAGTGTGTATCTGTGTGTGTGTCTTTCAGTGTGTCTCAGTGTGTGTGTCCATCAGTGTGTATCTTTGACTGTCTATCAGTGTGTACCTGTGTGTGTCTATCAGTGTGTGTCTGTGTGTGTCTATCTGTGTGTGTGTCTATCTCTGTGTATCAGTGTGTGTGTCTATCAGTGTGTATCTGTGTCGGGGTCTATCAGTGTGTATCAGTGTGTGTGTCCATCAGTGTGTATCTTTGACTGTCTATCAGTGTGTACCTGTGTCTGTCTATCAGTGTGTGTCTGTGTGTGTCTATCTGTGTGTGTGTCTATCTCTGTGTATCAGTGTGTGTGTCTTTCAGTGTTTATCAGTGTGTGTGCCCATCAGTGTGTATCTTTGACTGTCTAACAGTGTGTACCTGTGTGTGTCTATCAGTGTGTGTCAGTGTGTGCCTATCAGCGTGTGTCTCTATCAGTGTGTATCAGTGTGTCTCTATCAGTGTGTATCTGTGTGTGTGTCTATCTCTGTGTATCAGTGTGTGTGTCTATCAGTGTGTATCTGTGTCGGGCTCTATCAGTGTGTATCAGTGTGTGTGTCTATCAGTGTGTATCTGTGTGTGTGTCTATCTCTGTGTATCAGTGTGTGTGTCTATCAGTGTGTATCTGTGTCGGGGTCTATCAGTGTGTATCAGTGTGTCTGTCTATCAGTATGTACCTGTGTGTGTCTATCAGTGAGTATCTGTGTCTGTCTATCAGTGTGTATCTGTGTGTGTGTCTATCAGTGTGTATCTGTGTGTGGGTCTATCAGTGTGTATCTGTGTCTGTCTATCAGTGTGTTTCTGTGTGTGTCTATCAGTTTGTATCAGTGAGTATCTATCAGTGTGTATGTGTGTGTGTCAATCAGTGTGTGTGTCTATCAGTGTGTATCTGTGTGTGTGTCTATCAGTGTGTATCTGTGTCTGTCTATCAGTGTGTATCAGTGTGTGTGTCTATAAGTGTGTTTCAGTTTGGGTCTATCAGTGAGTATCAGTGTGTATCTATCAGTGTGTATTAGGGTGTGTCTATCTGTGGGGATCAGTGGGTGTGTCTATCAGTGTGCATCAGTGTGTCTGTCTATCAGTGTGAATCAGTGTGTCTGTCTATCAGTGTGTATCTGTGTGTGTGTCTTTCAGTGTGTATCAGTGTGTGTGCCCATCAGTGTGTATCTTTGACTGTCTATCAGTGTGTACCTGTGTGTGTCTATCAGTGTGTATCTGCGTGTGTGTCTATCTCTGAGTATCAGTGTGTGTGTCTATCAGTGTGTATCTGTGTCGGGGTCTTTCAGTGTGTATCAGTGTATGTTTCTATCAGTATGTATCTGTGTGTGTGTCTATCTCTGTGTATCAGTGTGTGTGTCTATCAGTGTGTATCTGTGTCGGGGTCAATCAGTGTGTATCAGGGTGTGTGTCTATCAGTATGTACCTGTGTGTGTCTATCAGTGAGTATCTGTGTCTGTCTATCAGTGTGTATCTGTGTGTGCCTATCAGTCTGTATCTGTGTGTGTGTCTATCAGTGTGTATCAGTGTGTGTCCATCAGTGTGTATCTTTGACTGTCTATCAGTGTGTACCTGTGTGTGTCTATCAGTGTGCATCTGTGTGTGTCTATCAGTGTGTATCTGTGTGTGTCTATCAGTGTGTATCTGTGTGTGTGTCTATCTCTGTGTATCAGTGTGTGTGTCTATCAGTGTGTACCTGTGTGTTTCTATCAGTGAGTATCTGTGTCTGTCTACCAGTGTGTACCTGCGTCTGTCTATCAGTGTGTATCAGTGTGTGTGTCTATCAGTGTGTATCTGTGTGTGTGTCTATCAGAGTGTATCAGCGTGTGTGTCTATCAGTGTCTATCTGTGTGTGTGTGTCTATCAGCGTGTATCAGTGTGTTTGACTATCAGTGTGTATCTGTGTGGGGGTCGATCAGTATGTAGCTGTGTGTGTCTATCAGTGAGTATCTCTGTCTGTCTATCAGTTTGCATCTGTGTGTGTCTATCAGTGTGTATCTGTGTGTGTGTCTATCAGTGTGTATCAGTGTATGTCTATCAGTGTGTATCTGTGTGTGTGTCTTTCAGTGTGCATCAGTGTGTGTGTCCATCAGTGTGTATTTTTGACTGTCCATCAGTGTGTACCTGTGTGTGTCTATCAGTGTGTGTCTGTGTGTGTCTATCAGAGTGTGTGTCTATCAGTGTGTATCAGTGTGTGTCTATCAGTGTGTATCTGTGTGTGTGTCTATCAGTGTGTATCAGTGTATGTCTATCAGTGTGTATCTGTGTGTGTGTCTTTCAGTGTGCATCAGTGTGTGTGTCCATCAGTGTGTATTTTTGACTGTCCATCAGTGTGTACCTGTGTGTGTCTATCAGTGTGTGTCTGTGTGTGTCTATCAGAGTGTGTGTCTATCAGTGTGTATCAGTGTGTCTCTATCAGTGTGTATCTGTGTGTGTGTCTATCTCTGTGTATCAGTGTGTGTGTCTATCAGTGTGTATCTGTGTCGGGGTCTATCTGTGTGAATCAGTGTGTGTGTCTATCAGTATGTATCTGTGTGTGTGTCTATCTCTGTGCATCAGTGTGTGTGTCTATCAGTGTGTATCTGTGTGAGGGTCTATCCTTGTGTATCAGTGTGTGTGTCTATCAGAGTGTATCTGTGTATGTGTCTATCAGTGTGTATCTGTGTGTGTGTCTATCAGTGTGTATCTGTGTGTGTGTCAATCAGTCTGTATCTGTGTCTGTGACTCAGTGTGTATCTGTGTGTGTGTCTATCAGTGTGTATCTGTGCGCGGGTCTATCAGTATGTACCTGTGTGTGTCTATCAGTGAGTATCTGTGTCTGTCTATCCGTGTGTATCTGTGTGTGTCGATCAGTGTGTATCTGTGTGTGTGTCCATCAGTGTGTATCAGTGTATGTCTATCAGTGTGTATCTGTGTGTGTGTCTTTCAGTGTGTCTCAGTGTGTGTGTCCATCAGTGTGTATCTTTGACTGTCTATCAGTGTGTACCTGTGTGTGTCTATCAGTGTGTGTCTGTGTGTGTCTATCTGTGTGTGTGTCTATCTCTGTGTATCAGTGTGTGTGTCTATCAGTGTGTATCTGTGTCGGGGTCTATCAGTGTGTATCAGTGTGTGTGTGTCTATCAGTGTGTGTCTGCGTGTCTGTCTATCAGTGTGGATCAGTGTGTGCCATCAGTTTGTATCTTTGACTGTCTATCAGTGGGTTCGGGTGTGTGTCTATCAGTGTGCATCTGTGTGTGTCTATCAGTGTGTATCTGTGTGTGTCTATCAGTGTGTATCTGTGTGTGTGTCTATTTCTGTGTATCAGTGTGTGTGTCTATCAGTGTGTATCTGTGTGTGCGTCTATCAGTGTGTATCAGTGTGTGTGTCTATCAGTTTGTATCAGTGAGTATCTATCAGTGTGTATCAGTGTGTGTCAATCAGTGTGTATCAGTGTGTGTGTCTATCAGTGTGTATCTGTGTGTCTGTCTATCAGTGTGTATCTGTTTCTGTCTATCAGTGTGTATCAGTGTGTGTGTCTGTAAGTGTGTTTCAGTTTGGGTCCATCAGTGAGTATCAGTGTGTGTCTATCAGTGTGTGTCTATCAGTGTCTATCAGTGTGTGTCTATCAGTGTGTATCAGTGTGTGTGTCTATCAGTGTGAATCAGTGTGTGTGTCTCTCAGTGTGTACCTGTGTCTGTCTATCAGTGTGTACCTGTGTGTTTCTATCAGTGAGTATCTGTGTCTGTCTACCATTGTGTACCTGCGTCTGTCTATCAGTGTGTATCAGTGTGTGTGTCTCCCAGTGTGCATCAGTGTGTGTGTGTCTGTCAGTATGTATCTGTGTGTGTGTCTATCTCTGTGTATCAGTGTGTGTGTCTATCAGTGTGTATCTGTGTGAGGGTCTATCCTTGTGTATCAGTGTGTGTCTATCAGAGTCTATCTGTGTGTGTGTCAATCAGTGTGTATCTGTGTCTGTGACTCAGTTTGTATACTGTGTGTGTGTCTATCAGTGTGTA
This sequence comes from Mustelus asterias, assembly GCF_964213995.1. NCBI lineage: Eukaryota > Metazoa > Chordata > Chondrichthyes > Carcharhiniformes > Triakidae > Mustelus > Mustelus asterias. Next base: position 365,340 of record NW_027590333.1, on the reverse strand, counting down.
TCTGTGCGCGGGTCTATCAGTGTGTATCTGTGTCTGTGACTCAGTTTGTATACTGTGTGTGTGTCTATCAGTGTGTGTCTGTGTGTGTGTCTATTAGTGTGTATCTGTGTGTGTGTCAATCAGTGTGTATCTGTGTCTGTGACTCAGTTTGTATACTGTGTGTGTGTCTATCAGTGTGTATCTGTGCGCGGGTCTATCAGTATGTACCTGTGTGTGTCTATCAGTGAGTATCTGTGTCTGTCTATCAGTGTGTATCTATCAGTGTGTATCTGTGTGTGTGTCTATCAGTGTGTATCAGTGTATGTCTATCAGTGTGTATCTGTGTGTGTGTCTTTCAGTGTGTCTCAGTGTGTGTGTCCATCACTGTGTATCTTTGACTGTCTATCAGTGTGTAACTGTGTGTGTCTATCAGTGTGTGTCTGTGTGTGTCTATCAGTGTGTGTGTCTATCAGTGTGTATTAGTGTGTCTCTTTCAGTGTGTATCTGTGTGTGTGTCTATCTCTGTGTATAAGTGTGTGTGTCTATCAGTATGAATCTGTGTCGGGGTCTATCAGTGTGTATCAGTGTGTGTGTGTCTATCAGTGTGTGTCTGTGTGTCTGTCTATCAGTGTGGATCAGTGTGTGCCATCAGTGTGTATCTTTGACTGTCTATCAGTGGGTGCCTGTGTGTGTCTATCAGTGTGCATCTGTGTGTGTCTATCAGTGTGTATCTGTGTGTGTCTATCAGTGTGTATCTGTGTGTGTGTCTATTTCTGTGTATCAGTGTGTGTGTCTATCAGTGTGTATCTGTGTGTGCGTCTATCAGTGTGTATCAGTGTGTGTGTCTATCAGTTTGTATCAGTGAGTATCTATCAGTGTGTATCAGTGTGTGTCAATCAGTGTGTATCAGTGTGTGTGTCTATCAGTGTGTATCTGTGTGTCTGTCTATCAGTGTGTATCTGTTTCTGTCTATCAGTGTGTATCAGTGTGTGTGTCTATAAGTGTGTTTCAGTTTGGGTCCATCAGTGAGTATCAGTGTGTGTTTATCAGTGTGTGTCTATCAGTGTCTATCACTGTGTGTCTATCAGTGTGTATCAGTGTGTGTGTCTATCAGTGTGAATCAGTGTGTGTGTCTCTCAGTGTGTACCTGTGTTTGTCTATCAGTGTGTACCTGTGTGTTTCTATCAGTGAGTATCTGTGTCTGTCTACCATTGTGTACCTGCGTCTGTCTATCAGTGTGTATCAGTGTGTGTGTCTCCCAGTGTGCATCAGTGTGTGTGTCTGTCAATGTGAATCAGTGTGTGTGTCTATCGGTGTGCATCAGTGTGTGTGTCTATCAGTGTTAATCAGTGTGTGTGTCAATCAGTGTGTACCTGTGTCTGTCTATCAGTGTGTACCTGTGTGTTTCTATCGATGAGTATCTGTGTCTGTCTACCAGTGTGTACCTGCGTCTGTCTATCAGTGTGTATCTGTGTGTGTGTCTATCAGTGTGTATCTGTGTGTGGGTCTATCACGGTGTATCAGTGTGCGTGTCTATCAGTGTGTATCTGTGTCTGGGTCTATCAGTGTGTATCAGTGTGTGTGTCTATCAGTGTGTATCAGTTTGTGTGTCTGTCAGTGTGTATCAGTGTGTGTGTCTATCTCTGTGTTTCAGTGTGTGTCTATCAGTGTGTATCTGTGTGTGTGTCTATCAGTGTGTAGCTGTGTGTGTGTGCATCAGTGTGTGAGTCTATCAGTGTGAACCTGTGTCTGTCTATCAGTGTGTACCTGTGTCTGTCTATCAGTGTGTATCTTTGTGTGTTTATAAGTTTGTATCTGTGTGTGTCTATCAGTGTGTATCTGTGTGTGTGTCTATCAGTGTGTATCAGTGTGTGTGTCTATCAGTGTGTATCTGTGTGTGTGTCTATCAGTGTGTATCTGTGTGTGTGTCTATCAGTTTGTATATGTGTGTGGGCCTATCAGTGAGTATCTGTGTCTGTGTCTATCTCTGTGTATCAGTGTGTGTGTCTATCAGTGTGTATCTGTGTGTGTGTCTATCAGTGTGTTTCTGTGTCTGTCTATCAGTGAGTATCAGTGTGTATCTATCAGTGTGTATCAGTGTGTGTCTATCAGTGTGGTTCAGTGTGTGTGTCTATCAGTGTGCATCAGTGTGTGTGTCTATCTGTGTGAATCAGTGTGTGTGTCTATCAGTGTGTACCTGTGTCTGTCTATCAGTGTGTACCTGTGTGTTTCTATCACTGAGTATCTGTCTCTGTCTACCAGTGTGTACCTGCGTCTGTCTATCAGTGTGTATCTATCAGTGTGTATCTGTGTGAGGGTCTATCCTTGTCTATCAGTGTGTGGGTCTATCAGTGTGTATTAGTGTGTCTCTATCAGTGTGTATCTGTGTGTGTCTATCTCTGTGTATCAGTGTGTGTGTCTATCAGTGTGTATCTGTGTCGGGGTCTATCAGTGTGTATCAGTGTGTGTGTCTATCAGTGTGTGTCTGTGTGTCTGTCTATCAGTGTGTATCAGTGTGTGTCCATCAGTGTGTATCTTTGACTGTCTATCAGTGTGTGCCTGTGTGTGTCTATCAGTGTGCATCTGTGTGTGTCTATCAGTGTGTATCTGTGTGTGTCTATCAGTGTGTATCTGTGTGTGTGTCTATTTCTGTGTATCAGTGTGTGTGTCTATCAGTGTGTATCTGTGTGTGCGTCTATCAGTGTGTATCAGTGTGTGTGTCTATCTCTGTGTTTCAGTGTGTGTGTCTATCAGTGTGTATCTGTGTGTGTGTCTGTCAGTGTGTAGCTGTGTGTGTGTGTATCAGTGTGTGTTTCTATCAGTGTGAACCTGTGTCTGTCTATCAGTGTGTACATGTGTCTGTCTATCAGTGTGTATCAGTCTGTGTGTGTCTATCAGTGTGTATCTGTGTGTGTGTCTATCAGTGTGTATCAGTGTGTGTGTCTATCAGTGTGTATCAGTGTGTGTGTCTATCAGTGTGTATCTGTGTGTGTGTCTGTCAGTGTGTAGCTGTGTGTGTGTGTATCAGTGTGTGTGTCTATCAGTGAGTATCTGTGTCTGTCTATCAGTGTGTATATGTGTGTGTCTATCAGTGTGTATCTGTGTGTGTGTCTATCAGTGTGTATCTGTGTGTGGGTCTATCAGTGTGTATCTGTGTCTGTCTATCAGTGTGTTTCTGTGTGTGTCTATCAGTTTGTATCAGTGAGTATCTATCAGTGTGTATGTGTGTGTGTCAATCAGTGTGTGTGTCTATCAGTGTGTATCTGTGTGTGTGTCTATCAGTGTGTATCTGTGTCTGTCTATCAGTGTGTATCAGTGTGTGTGTCTATAAGTGTGTTTCAGTTTGGGTCTATCAGTGAGTATCAGTGTGTATCTATCAGTGTGTATTAGGGTGTGTCTATCTGTGGGGATCAGTGGGTGTGTCTATCAGTGTGCATCAGTGTGTCTGTCTATCAGTGTGAATCAGTGTGTCTGTCTATCAGTGTGTATCTGTGTGTGTGTCTTTCAGTGTGTATCAGTGTGTGTGCCCATCAGTGTGTATCTTTGACTGTCTATCAGTGTGTACCTGTGTGTGTCTATCAGTGTATATCTGCGTGTGTGTCTATCTCTGAGTATCAGTGTGTGTGTCTATCAGTGTGTATCTGTGTCGGGGTCTTTCAGTGTGTATCAGTGTATGTTTCTATCAGTATGTATCTGTGTGTGTGTCTATCTCTGTGTATCAGTGTGTGTGTCTATCAGTGTGTATCTGTGTCGGGGTCAATCAGTGTGTATCAGGGTGTGTGTCTATCAGTATGTACCTGTGTGTGTCTATCAGTGAGTATCTGTGTCTGTCTATCAGTGTGTATCTGTGTGTGCCTATCAGTCTGTATCTGTGTGTGTGTCTATCAGTGTGTATCAGTGTGTGTCCATCAGTGTGTATCTTTGACTGTCTATCAGTGTGTACCTGTGTGTCTATCAGTGTGCATCTGTGTGTGTCTATCAGTGTGTATCTGTGTGTGTCTATCAGTGTGTATCAGTGTGTGTGTCTATCAGTGTGTGTCTGTGTGTCTGTCTATCAGTGTGTATCAGTGTGTCTCCATCAGTGTGTATCTTTGACTGTCTATCAGTGTGTGCCTGTGTGTGTCTATCAGTGTGCATCTGTGTGTGTCTATCAGTGTGTATCTGTGTGTGTCTATCAGTGTGTATCTGTGTGTGTGTCTATTTCTGTGTATCAGTGTGTGTGTCTATCAGTGTGTATCTGTGTGTGCGTCTATCAGTGTGTATCAGTGTGTGTGTCTATCTCTGTGTTTCAGTGTGTGTGTCTATCAGTGTGTATCTGTGTGTGTGTCTGTCAGTGTGTAGCTGTGTGTGTGTGTATCAGTGTGTGTTTCTATCAGTGTGAACCTGTGTCTGTCTATCAGTGTGTACATGTGTCTGTCTATCAGTGTGTATCTGTGTGTGTCCATCAGTGTGTACCAGTCTGTGTGTGTCTATCAGTGTGTATCTGTGTGTGTGTCTATCAGTGTGTATCAGTGTGTGTGTCTATCAGTGTGTATCAGTGTGTGTGTCTATCAGTGTGTATCTGTGTGTGTGTCTGTCAGTGCGTAGCTGTGTGTGTGTGTATCAGTGTGTGTGTCTATCAGTGAGTATCTGTGTCTGTCTATCAGTGTGTATATGTGTGTGTCTATCAGTGTGTATCTGTGTGTGTGTCTATCAGTGTGTATCTGTGTGTTGGTCTATCAGTGTGTATCTGTGTCTGTCTATCAGTGTGTTTCTGTGTGTGTCTATCAGTTTGTATCAGTGAGTATCTATCAGTGTGTATCAGTGTGTGTGTCAATCAGTGTGTGTGTCTATCAGTGTGTATCTGTGTGTGTGTCTATCAGTGTGTATCTGTGTCTGTCTATCAGTGTGTATCAGTGTGTGTGTCTATAAGTGTTTTTCAGTTTGGGTCTATCAGTGAGTATCAGTGTGTATCTATCAGTGTGTATTAGGGTGTGTCTATCTGTGGGGATCAGTGGGTGTGTCTATCAGTGTGCATCAGTGTGTCTGTCTATCAGTGTGAATCAGTGTGTCTGTCTATCAGTGTGTATCTGTGTGTGTGTCTTTCAGTGTGTATCAGTGTGTGTGCCCATCAGTGTGTATCTTTGACTGTCTATCAGTGTGTACCTGTGTGTGTCTATCAGTGTGTATCTGCGTGTGTGTCTATCTCTGAGTATCAGTGTGTGTGTCTATCAGTGTGTATCTGTGTCGGGGTCTTTCAGTGTGTATCAGTGTATGTTTCTATCAGTATGTATCTGTGTGTGTGTCTATCTCTGTGTATCAGTGTGTGTGTCTATCAGTGTGTATCTGTGTCGGGGTCAATCAGTGTGTATCAGGGTGTGTGTCTATCAGTATGTACCTGTGTGTGTCTATCAGTGAGTATCTGTGTCTGTCCATCAGTGTGTATCAGTGTGTGTCCATCAGTGTGTATCTTTGACTGTCTATCAGTGTGTACCTGTGTGTGTCTATCAGTGTGCATCTGTGTGTGTCTATCAGTGTGTATCTGTGTGTGTCTATCAGTGTGTATCTGTGTGTGTGTCTATCTCTGTGTATCAGTGTGTGTGTCTATCACTGTGTACCTGTGTGTTTCTATCAGTGAGTATCTGTGTCTGTCTACCAGTGTGTACCTGCGTCTGTCTATCAGTGTGTATCAGTGTGTGTGTCTATCAGTGTGTATCTGTGTGTGTGTCTATCAGAGTGTATCAGCGTGTGTGTCTATCAGTGTCTATCTGTGTGTGTCTCTATCAGCGTGTATCAGTGTGTTTGACTATCAGTGTGTATCTGTGTGGGGGTCGATCAGTATGTAGCTGTGTGTGTCTATCAGTGAGTATCTCTGTCTGTCTATCAGTTTGCATCTGTGTGTGTCTATCAGTGTGTATCTGTGTGTGTGTCTATCAGTGTGTATCAGTGTATGTCTATCAGTGTGTATCTGTGTGTGTGTCTTTCAGTGTGTATCAGTGTGTGTGTCCATCAGTGTGTATTTTTGACTGTCCATCAGTGTGTACCTGTGTGTGTCTATCAGTGTGTGTCTGTGTGTGTCTATCAGAGTGTGTGTCTATCAGTGTGTATCAGTGTGTCTCTATCAGTGTGTATCTGTGTGTGTGTCTATCTCTGTGTATCAGCGTGTGTGTCGATCAGTGTGTATCTGTGTCGGGGTCTATCAGTGTGAATCAGTGTGTGTGTCTATCAGTATGTATCTGTGTGTGTGTCTATCTCTGTGTATCAGTGTGTGTGTCTATTAGAGTGTATCTGTGTATGTGTCTATCAGTGTGTATCTGTGTGTGTGTCTATCAGTGTGTATCTGTGTGTGTGTCAATCAGTGTGTATCTGTGTCCGTGACTCAGTGTGTATCTGTGTGTGTGTCTATCAGTGTGTATCTGTGCGCGGGTCTATCAGTATGTACCTGTGTGTGTCTATCAGTGAGTATCTGTGTCTGTCTATCCGTGTGTATCTGTGTGTGTCGATCAGTGTGTATCTGTGTGTGTGTCTATCAGTGTGTATCAGTGTATGTCTATCAGTGTGTATCTGTGTGTGTGTCTTTCAGTGTGTCTCAGTGTGTGTGTCCATCAGTGTGTATCTTTGACTGTCTATCAGTGTGTACCTGTGTCTGTCTATCAGTGTGTGTCTGTGTGTGTCTATCTGTGTGTGTGTCTATCTCTGTGTATCAGTGTGTGTGTCTATCAGTGTGTATCTGTGTCGGGGTCTATCAGTGTGTATCAGTGTGTGTGTGTCTATCAGTGTGTGTCTGCGTGTCTGTCTATCAGTGTGGATCAGTGTGTGCCATCAGTGTGTATCTTTGACTGTCTATCAGTGGGTGCCCGTGTGTGTCTATCAGTGTGCATCTGTGTGTGTCTATCAGTGTGTATCTGTGTGTGTCTATCAGTGTGTATCTGTGTGTGTGTCTATTTCTGTGTATCAGTGTGTGTGTCTATCAGTGTGTATCGGTGTGTGCGTCTATCAGTGTGTATCAGTGTGTGTGTCTATCAGTTTGTATCAGTGAGTATCTATCAGTGTGTATCAGTGTGTGTCAATCAGTGTGTATCAGTGTGTGTGTCTATCAGTGCGTATCTGTGTGTCTGTCTATCAGTGTGTATCTGTTTCTGTCTATCAGTGTGTATCAGTGTGTGTGTCTATAAGTGTGTTTCAGTTTGGGTCCATCAGTGAGTATCAGTGTGTGTCTATCAGTGTGTATCAGTGTGTGTGTCTATCAGTGTGAATCAGTGTGTGTGTCTCTCAGTGTGTACCTGTGTTTGTCTATCAGTGTGTACCTGTGTGTTTCTATCAGTGAGTATCTGTGTCTGTCTACCATTGTGTACCTGCGTCTGTCTATCAGTGTGTATCAGTGTGTGTGTCTCCCAGTGTGCATCAGTGTGTGTGTGTCTGTCAGTATGTATCTGTGTGTGTGTCTATCTCTGTGTATCAGTGTGTGTGTCTATCAGTGTGTATCTGTGTGAGGGTCTATCCTTGTGTATCAGTGCGTGTCTATCAGAGTGTATCTGTGTGTGTGTCTATCAGTGTGTCTGTGTGTGTGTCTATCAGTGTGTATCTGTGTGTGTGTCAATCAGTGTGTATCTGTGTCTGTGACTCAGTGTGTATACTGTGTGTGTGTCTATCAGTGTGTATCTGTGCGCGGGTCTATCAGTATGTACCTGTGTGTGTCTATCAGTGAGTATCTGTGTCTGTCTATCAGTGTGTATCTGTGTGTGTCTATCAGTGTGTATCTGTGTGTGTGTCTATCAGTGTGTATCAGTGTATGTCTATCAGTGTGTATCTGTGTGTGTGTCTTTCAGTGTGTCTCAGTGTGTGTGTCCATCACTGTGTATCTTTGACTGTCTATCAGTGTGTAACTGTGTGTGTCTATCAGTGTGTGTCTGTGTGTGTCTATCAGTGTGTGTGTCTATCAGTGTGTATTAGTGTGTCTCGTTCAGTGTGTATCTGTGTGTGTCTCTATCTCTGTGTATCAGTGTGTGTGTCTATCAGTGTGTATCTGTGTCGGGGTCTATCAGTGTGTATCAGTGTGTGTGTGTCTATCAGTGTGTGTTTGTTTGTCTGTCTATCAGTGTGGATCAGTGTGTGCCATCAGTGTGTATCTTTGACTGTCTATCAGTGGGTGCCTGTGTGTGTCTATCAGTGTGCATCTGTGTGTGTCTATCAGTGTGTATCTGTGTGTGTCTATCAGTGTGTATCAGTGTGTGTGTCTATCTCTGTGTTTCAGTGTGTGTGTCTATCAGTGTGTATCTGTGTGTGTGTCTGTCAGTGTGTAGCTGTGTGTGTGTGTATCAGTGTGTGTTTCTATCAGTGTGAACCTGTGTCTGTCTATCAGTGTGTACATGTGTCTGTCTATCAGTGTGTATCTGTGTGTGTCCATCAGTGTGTACCAGTCTGTGTGTGTCTATCAGTGTGTATCTGTGTGTGTGTCTATCAGTGTGTATCAGTGTGTGTGTCTATCAGTGTGTATCAGTGTGTGTGTCTATCAGTGTGTATCTGTGTGTGTGTCTGTCAGTGCGTAGCTGTGTGTGTGTGTATCAGTGTGTGTGTCTATCAGTGAGTATCTGTGTCTGTCTATCAGTGTGTATATGTGTGTGTCTATCAGTGTGTATCTGTGTGTGTGTCTATCAGTGTGTATCTGTGTGTTGGTCTATCAGTGTGTATCTGTGTCTGTCTATCAGTGTGTTTCTGTGTGTGTCTATCAGTTTGTATCAGTGAGTATCTATCAGTGTGTATCAGTGTGTGTGTCAATCAGTGTGTGTGTCTATCAGTGTGTATCTGTGTGTGTGTCTATCAGTGTGTATCTGTGTCTGTCTATCAGTGTGTATCAGTGTGTGTGTCTATAAGTGTGTTTCAGTTTGGGTCTATCAGTGAGTATCAGTGTGTATCTATCAGTGTGTATTAGGGTGTGTCTATCTGTGGGGATCAGTGGGTGTGTCTATCAGTGTGCATCAGTGTGTCTGTCTATCAGTGTGAATCAGTGTGTCTGTCTATCAGTGTGTATCTGTGTGTGTGTCTTTCAGTGTGTATCAGTGTGTGTGCCCATCAGTGTGTATCTTTGACTGTCTATCAGTGTGTACCTGTGTGTGTCTATCAGTGTGTATCTGCGTGTGTGTCTATCTCTGAGTATCAGTGTGTGTGTCTATCAGTGTGTATCTGTGTCGGGGTCTTTCAGTGTGTATCAGTGTATGTTTCTATCAGTATGTATCTGTGTGTGTGTCTATCTCTGTGTATCAGTGTGTGTGTCTATCAGTGTGTATCTGTGTCGGGGTCAATCAGTGTGTATCAGGGTGTGTGTCTATCAGTATGTACCTGTGTGTGTCTATCAGTGAGTATCTGTGTCTGTCCATCAGTGTGTATCAGTGTGTGTCCATCAGTGTGTATCTTTGACTGTCTATCAGTGTGTACCTGTGTGTGTCTATCAGTGTGCATCTGTGTGTGTCTATCAGTGTGTATCTGTGTGTGTCTATCAGTGTGTATCTGTGTGTGTGTCTATCTCTGTGTATCAGTGTGTGTGTCTATCACTGTGTACCTGTGTGTTTCTATCAGTGAGTATCTGTGTCTGTCTACCAGTGTGTACCTGCGTCTGTCTATCAGTGTGTATCAGTGTGTGTGTCTATCAGTGTGTATCTGTGTGTGTGTCTATCAGAGTGTATCAGCGTGTGTGTCTATCAGTGTCTATCTGTGTGTGTCTCTATCAGCGTGTATCAGTGTGTTTGACTATCAGTGTGTATCTGTGTGGGGGTCGATCAGTATGTAGCTGTGTGTGTCTATCAGTGAGTATCTCTGTCTGTCTATCAGTTTGCATCTGTGTGTGTCTATCAGTGTGTATCTGTGTGTGTGTCTATCAGTGTGTATCAGTGTATTTCTATCAGTGTGTATCTGTGTGTGTGTCTTTCAGTGTGTATCAGTGTGTGTGTCCATCAGTGTGTATTTTTGACTGTCCATCAGTGTGTACCTGTGTGTGTCTATCAGTGTGTGTCTGTGTGTGTCTATCAGAGTGTGTGTCTATCAGTGTGTATCAGTGTGTCTCTATCAGTGTGTATCTGTGTGTGTGTCTATCTCTGTGTATCAGCGTGTGTGTCGATCAGTGTGTATCTGTGTCGGGGTCTATCAGTGTGAATCAGTGTGTGTGTCTATCAGTATGTATCTGTGTGTGTGTCTATCTCTGTGTATCAGTGTGTGTGTCTATTAGAGTGTATCTGTGTATGTGTCTATCAGTGTGTATCTGTGTGTGTGTCTATCAGTGTGTATCTGTGTGTGTGTCAATCAGTGTGTATCTGTGTCCGTGACTCAGTGTGTATCTGTGTGTGTGTCTATCAGTGTGTATCTGTGCGCGGGTCTATCAGTATGTACCTGTGTGTGTCTATCAGTGAGTATCTGTGTCTGTCTATCCGTGTGTATCTGTGTGTGTCGATCAGTGTGTATCTGTGTGTGTGTCTATCAGTGTGTATCAGTGTATGTCTATCAGTGTGTATCTGTGTGTGTGTCTTTCAGTGTGTCTCAGTGTGTGTGTCCATCAGTGTGTATCTTTGACTGTCTATCAGTGTGTACCTGTGTCTGTCTATCAGTGTGTGTCTGTGTGTGTCTATCTGTGTGTGTGTCTATCTCTGTGTATCAGTGTGTGTGTCTATCAGTGTGTATCTGTGTCGGGGTCTATCAGTGTGTATCAGTGTGTGTGTGTCTATCAGTGTGTGTCTGCGTGTCTGTCTATCAGTGTGGATCAGTGTGTGCCATCAGTGTGTATCTTTGACTGTCTATCAGTGGGTGCCCGTGTGTGTCTATCAGTGTGCATCTGTGTGTGTCTATCAGTGTGTATCTGTGTGTGTCTATCAGTGTGTATCTGTGTGTGTGTCTATTTCTGTGTATCAGTGTGTGTGTCTATCAGTGTGTATCGGTGTGTGCGTCTATCAGTGTGTATCAGTGTGTGTGTCTATCAGTTTGTATCAGTGAGTATCTATCAGTGTGTATCAGTGTGTGTCAATCAGTGTGTATCAGTGTGTGTGTCTATCAGTGCGTATCTGTGTGTCTGTCTATCAGTGTGTATCTGTTTCTGTCTATCAGTGTGTATCAGTGTGTGTGTCTATAAGTGTGTTTCAGTTTGGGTCCATCAGTGAGTATCAGTGTGTGTCTATCAGTGTGTATCAGTGTGTGTGTCTATCAGTGTGAATCAGTGTGTGTGTCTCTCAGTGTGTACCTGTGTTTGTCTATCAGTGTGTACCTGTGTGTTTCTATCAGTGAGTATCTGTGTCTGTCTACCATTGTGTACCTGCGTCTGTCTATCAGTGTGTATCAGTGTGTGTGTCTCCCAGTGTGCATCAGTGTGTGTGTGTCTGTCAGTATGTATCTGTGTGTGTGTCTATCTCTGTGTATCAGTGTGTGTGTCTATCAGTGTGTATCTGTGTGAGGGTCTATCCTTGTGTATCAGTGTGTGTCTATCAGAGTGTATCTGTGTGTGTGTCTATCAGTGTGTCTGTGTGTGTGTCTATCAGTGTGTATCTGTGTGTGTGTCAATCAGTGTGTATCTGTGTCTGTGACTCAGTGTATATACTGTGTATGTGTCTATCAGTGTGTATCTGTGCGCGGGTCTATCAGTATGTACCTGTGTGTGTCTATCAGTGAGTATCTGTGTCTGTCTATCAGTGTGTATCTGTGTGTGTCTATCAGTGTGTATCTGTGTGTGTGTCTATCAGTGTGTATCAGTGGATGTCTATCAGTGTGTATCTGTGTGTGTGTCTTTCAGTGTGTCTCAGTGTGTGTGTCCATCACTGTGTATCTTTGACTGTCTATCAGTGTGTAACTGTGTGTGTCTATCAGTGTGTGTCTGTGTGTGTCTATCAGTGTGTGTGTCTATCAGTGTGTATTAGTGTGTCTCGTTCAGTGTGTATCTGTGTGTGTCTCTATCTCTGTGTATCAGTGTGTGTGTCTATCAGTGTGTATCTGTGTCGGGGTCTATCAGTGTGTATCAGTGTGTGTGTGTCTATCAGTGTGTGTTTGTTTGTCTGTCTATCAGTGTGGATCAGTGTGTGCCATCAGTGTGTATCTTTGACTGTCTATCAGTGGGTGCCTGTGTGTGTCTATCAGTGTGCATCTGTGTGTGTCTATCAGTGTGTATCTGTGTGTGTCTATCAGTGTGTATCAGTGTGTGTGTCTATCAGTGTGTATCTGTGTGTGCGTCTATCAGTGTGTATCGGTGTGTTTGTCTATCAGTTTGTATCAGTGAGTATCTATCAGTTTGTATCAGTGTGTGTCAATCAGTGTGTATCAGTGTGTGTGTCTATCAGTGTGTATCTGTGTGTCTGTCTATCAGTGTGTATCTGTTTCTGTCTATCAGTGTGTATCAGTGTGTGTGTCTATAAGTGTGTTTCAGTTTGGGTCCATCAGTGAGTATCAGTGTGTGTTTATCAGTGTGTGTCTATCAGTGTCTATCACTGTGTGTCTATCAGTGTGTAGCAGTGTGTGTGTCTATCAGTGTGAATCAGTGTGTGTGTCTATCAGTGTGTACCTGTGTCTGTCTATCAGTGTGTACCTGTGTGTTTCTATCAGTGAGTATCTGTGTCTGTCTACCATTGTGTACCTGCGTCTGTCTATCAGTGTGTATCAGTGTGTGTGTCTCCCAGTGTGCATCAGTGTGTGTGTCTGTCAATGTGCATCAGTGTGTGTGTCTATCAGTGTGAATCAGTGTGTGTGTCAATCAGTGTGTACCTGTGTCTGTCTATCAGTGTGTACCTGTGTGTTTCTATCGATGAGTATCTGTGTCTGTCTACCAGTGTGTACCTGCGTCTGTCTATCAGTGTGTATCTGTGTGTGTGTCTATCAGTGTGTATCTGTGTGTGGGTCTATCACGGTGTATCAGTGTGTGTGTCTATCAGTGTGTATCTGTGTCTGGGTCTATCAGTGTGTATCAGTGTGTGTGTCTATCAGTGTGTATCAGTGTGTGTGTCTGTCAGTGTGTATCAGTGTGTGTGTCTATCTCTGTGTTTCAGTGTGTGTCTATCAGTGTTTATCTGTGTGTGTGTCTATCAGTGTGTAGCTGTGTGTGTGTGCATCAGTGTGTGAGTCTATCAGTGTGAACCTGTGTCTGTCTATCAGTGTGTACCTGTGTCTGTCTATCAGTGTGTCTCTTTGTGTGTTTATAAGTTTGTATCTGTGTGTGTCTATCAGTGTGTATCAGTGTGTGTGTCTATCAGTGTGTATCAGTATGTGTGTCTATCAGTGTGCATCTGTGTGTGTGTCTATCAGTGTGTATCTGTGTGTGTGTCTATCAGTTTGTATCTGTGTGTGGGCCTATCAGTGAGTATCTGTGTCTGTGTCTATCTCTGTGTATCAGTGTGTGTGTCTATCAGTGTGTATCTGTGTGTGTGTCTAGCAGTGTGTTTCTGTGAATGTCTATCAGTGAGTATCAGTGTGTATCTATCAGTGTGTATCAGTGTGTGTCTATCAGTGTGTTTCAGTGTGTGTGTCTATCAGTGTGCATCAGTGTGTGTGTCTATCAGTGTGAATCAGTGTGTGTGTCTATCAGTGTGTACCTGTGTCTGTCTATCAGTGTGTACCTGTGTGTTTCTATCACTGAGTATCTGTCTCTGTCTACCAGTGTGTACCTGCGTCTGTCTATCAGTGTGTATCTATCAGTGTGTATCTGTGTGAGGGTCTATCCTTGTGTATCAGTGTGTGTGTCTATCAGTGTGTATTAGTGTGTCTCTATCAGTGTGTATCTGTGAGTGTGTCTATCTCTGTGTATCAGTGTGTGTGTCTATCAGTGTGTATCTGTGTCGGGGTCTATCAGTGTGTATCAGTGTGTGTGTCTATCAGTGTGTGTCTGTGTGTCTGTCTATCAGTGTGTATCAGTGTGTGTCCATCAGTGTGTATCTTTGACTGTCTATCAGTGTGTGCCTGTGCGTGTCTATCAGTGTGCATCTGTGTGTGTCTATCAGTGTGTATCTGTGTGTGTCTATCAGTGTGTATCTGTGTGTGTGTCTATGTCTGTGTATCAGTGTGTGTGTCTATCAGTGTGTATCTGTGTGTGCGTCTATCAGTGTGTACCAGTGTGTGTGTCTATCTCTGTGTTTCAGTGTGTGTGTCTATCAGTGTGTATCTGTGTGTGTGTCTGTCAGTGTGTAGCTCTGTGTGTGTGTGTATCAGTGTGTGTTTCTATCAGTGTGAACCTGTGCCTGTCTATCAGTGTGTACATGTGTCTGTCTATCAGTGTGTATCTGTGTGTGTCCATCAGTGTGTACCAGTCTGTGTGTGTCTATCAGTGTGTATCTGTGTGTGTGTCTATCAGTGTGTATCAGTGTGTGTGTCTATCAGTGTGTATCTGTGTGTCTGTCTATCAGTCTGTATCTGTGTGTGTGTCTATCAGTGCGCATCTGTGTGTGGGTCTATCAGTGTGTATCAGTGAGTGTGTCTATCTCTGTGTATCTGTGTTTGTCTCTCAGTGAGTATCTGTGTCTATCATTGTGTATCAGTGTGTGTGTCTGTCAGTGTGTGTCAATGTGTCTCTATCAGTGTGTATCTGTGTCTGTGTCTATCTCTGTGTATCAGTGTGTGTGTCTATCTCTGTGTATCAGTGTGTGTGTATATCAGTGTGTCTCGGTGTGTGTGTCTCTCAGTGTGTATCTGTGTGTGTGTCCATCAGTTTGTATAAGTGTGTGTGTCTATCAGTGAGTATCTGTGTCTGTGTCTATCTCTGTGCATCAGTGTGTGTGTCTATCAGTGTGTATCTTTGTGTGTGTCTATCAGTGCGTATCTGTTTGTGTGTCTATCAGTATGTATCTGTGTGTGTCTATTAGTGTTTATCTGTGTGTGTCTATCAGTTTGTATCAGTGAGTATCTATCAGTGTGTATCAGTGTGTGCCAATCAGTGTGTATCAGTGTGTGTGTCTATCAGTGTGTATCTGTGTGTATGTCTATCAGTGTGTATCTGTTTCTGTCTATCAGTCTGTATCAGTGTGTGTGTGTCTATAAGTGTGTTTCAGTTTGGGTCCATCAGTGAGTATCAGTGTGTGTCTATCAGTGTGTGTCTATCAGTGTCTATCAGTGTGTGTCTATCAGTGTGTATCCGTGTGTGTGTCTATCAGTGCGAATCAGTGTGTGTGTCTATCAGTGTGTACCTGTTTCTGTCTATCAGTGTGTACCTGTGTGTTTCTATCAGTGAGTATCTGTGTCTGTCTACCATTGTGTACCTGCGTCTGTCTATCAGAGTGTATCAGTGTGTGTGTCTACCAGTGTGCATCAGTGTGTGAGTCTATCAGTGAGAATCAGTGTGTGTGTCTATCGGTATGCATCAGTTTGTGTGTCTATCAGTGTGAATCAGTGTGTGTTCTATCAGTGTGTACCTGTGTCTGTCTATCAGTGTGTACCTGTGTGTTTCTATCAAAGAGTATCTGTGTCTGTCTACCAGTGTGTACCTGCGTCTGTCTATCAGTGTGTATCTTTGTGTGGGTCCATCAGGGTGTATCAGTGTGTGTGTCTATCAGTGTGTATCTGTGTCTGGGTCTATCAGTGTGTATCAGTGTGTGTGTCTATCAGTGTGTATCAGTGTGTGTGTCTATCAGTGTGTATCAGTGTGTGTGTCTATCTCTGTGTTTCAGTGTGTGTGTGTCTATCAGTGTGTATCTGTGTGTGTGTCTATCAGTGTGTAGCTGTGTGTGTGTGCATCAGTGTATGTGTCTATCAGTGTGAACCTGTGTCTGTCTATCAGCCTGTACCTGTGTCTGTCTATCAGTGTGTATCTTTGTGTGTTTATAAGTTTGTATCTGTGTGTGTCTATCAGTGTGTATCAGTGTGTGTGTCTATCAGTGTGTATCAGTGTGTGTGTCTATCAGTGTGTATCAGTGTGTGTGTCTATCTCTGTGTTTCAGTGTGTGTGTCTATCAGTGTGTATCTGTGTGTGTGTCTATCAGTGTGTAGCTCTGTGTGTCTGTATCAGTGTGTGTGTCTTTCAGTGTGAACCTGTGTCTGACTATCAGTGTGTACCTGTGTCTGTCTACCAGTGTGTATCTGTGTGTGTGTCTATCAGTGTGTACCAGTGTGTTTTTCTATCAGTGTGTATCTGTGTGTGTGTCTATCTCTGTTTATCTGTGTGTGTGTGTCTATCTCTGTGTATCAGTGTGTGTGTCTATCTGCGTATCTGTGTGTGTGTATATCAGTGTGTATCTGTTTGTGTGTCTATCTGTGTATCTGTGTGTGTGTCTATCAGTGTGTATCTGTTTGTGTTTCGATCAGTGTGTATCTGTGTCTGTCTATCAGTGTGTATCTGTTTGTGTGTCTATCAGTGAGTATCTGTGTCTGTGTCTATCTCTGTGTATCAGTGTGTGTGTCTAACAGTGTGTAACTGTGTGTGTGTCTATCAGTGTGTATCTGTGTGTGTGTCTATCAGTGTGTATCTGTGTCTGTCTATGAGTGAGTATCAGTGTGTATCTATCAGTGTGTATCAGTGTGTTTCTATCAGTGTGTATCAGTGTGTGTTTCTATCAGTGTGCATCAGTTTGTGTGTCTATCAGTGTGAATCAGTGTGTGTTTCTATCAGTGTGTACCTGTGTCTGTCTATCAGTGTGTACCTGTGTGTTTCTATCAGTGAGTATCTGTGTCTGTCTACCAGTGTGTACCTGCGTCTGTCTATCAGTATGTATCAGTGTGTGTGTCTATCAGTGTGTATCTGCGTGAGGGTCTATCCTTGTGTATCAGTGTTTGTGTCTAACAGTGTGTATCTGTGTGTCTGTCTATCAGAGCGTATCTGTTTCTGTCTATCAGTGTGTATCAGTGTATGTGTCAATAAGTGTGTTTCAGTGTGTGTGTCTATCAGTGTGTATCTGTGTCTGGGTCTATCAGTGTGTATCAGTGTGTGTGTCTATCAGTGTGTATCAGTGTGTGTGTCTATCAGTGTGTCGCTGTGTGTGTGTGCATCAGTGTGTGTGTCTATCAGTGTGAACCAGTGTCTGTCTATCAGTGTGTACCTGTGTCTGTCTATCAGTGTGTATCTGTGTTTGTTTATTAGTTTGTATCTGTGTGTGTCTATCAGTGTGTATCTGTGTGTGTGTCTATCTCTGTGTATCTGTGTGTGCGTCTATCAGTGTGTATCACTTTGTGTGTCTATCTCTGCGTTTCAGTGTGTGTGTCTATCAGTGTGTATCTGTGTGTGTGTCTATCAGTGTGTAGCTGTGTGTGTGTGCATCAGTGTGTGTGTCAATCAGTGTGAACCTGTGTCTGTCTATCAGTGTGTACCTGTGTCTGTCTATCAGTGTGTATCTGTGTGTGTGTCAATCAGTGTGTACCAGTGTGTTTGTCTATAAGTGTGTATCTGTGTGTGTGTCTATCTCTGTGTATCTGTGTGTATGTCTATCTCTGTGTATCAGTGTGTGTGTCTATCAGTGTGTATCTGTGTGTGTGTCTATCAGTGTGTATATGTGTGTGTGTCTATCAGTTTGTATCTGTGTGTATGTCTATCTCTGTGTATCAGTGTGTGTGTCTATCAGTGTGTATCTGTGTGTGTGTCTATCAGTGTGTATCTGTGTGTGTGTCTCTCAGTTTGTATCTGTGTGTGGGCCTATCAGTGAGTATCTGTGTCTGTGTCTATCTCTGTGTATCAGTGTGTGCGTCTATCAGTGTGTATCTGTGTGTGTGTCTATCAGTGTGTTTCTGTGTCTGTCTATCAGTGAGTATCAGTGTATATCTATCAGTGTGTATCAGTGTGTGTCTATCAGTGTGTATCAGTGTGTGTGTCTATCAGTGTGCATCAGTGTGTGTGTCTATCAGTGTGAATCAGTGTGTGTGTCTATCAGTGTGTACCTGTGTCTGTCTATCAGTGTGTACCTGTGTGTTTCTATCAGTGAGTATCTGTGTCTGTCTACCAGTGTGTACCTGCGTCTGTCTATCAGTGTCTATCAATGTGTGTATCTATCAGTGTGTACCTGTGTGAGGGTCTATCCTTGTGTATCAGTGTGTGTGTCTATCAGTGTGTACCTGTGTGTTTCTATCAGTGTGTATCTGTGTGTGTGCCTATCTCTGTGTATCTGTGTGTTTGTCTATCAGTGTGTATCTGTGTCGGGGTCTATCAGTGTTAATCAATGTGTGTGTCTATCAGTGTGTGTCTGTGTGTCTGTCTATCAGTGTGTATCAGTGTGTGTCCATCAGTGTGTATATTTGACTGTCTATCAGTGTGTGCCTGTGTGTGTCTATCAGTGTGCATCTGTGTGTGTCTATCAGTGTGTATCTGTGTGTGTCTATCAGTGTGTATCTGTGTGTGTGTCTATTTCTGTGTATCGGTGTGTGTGTCTATCAGTGTGTTTCAGTGTGTGTGTCTATCAGTGTGTATCTGTCTGTGTGTCTGTCAGCGTGTAGCTGTGTGTGTGTGTATCAGTGTGTGTGTCTATCAGTGTGAACCTGTGTCCGTCTATCAGTGTGTACATGTGTCTGTCTATCAGTGTGTATCTGTGTGTGTTAATCAGTGTGTACCAGTGTGTGTGTCTATCAGTGTGTATCTGTGTGTGTGTCTATCAGTGTGTATCAGAGTGTGTGTCTATCAGTGTGTATCTGTGTGTCTGTCTATCAGTGTGTATCTGTCTGTGTGTCTATCAGTGCGCATCTGTGTGTGGGTCTATCAGTGTGTATCAGTGTGTGTGTCGATCAGTGTGTACCTGTGTCTGTCTATCAGTGTGTACCTGTGTGTTTCTATCAATGAGTATCTGTGTCTGTCTCCCAGTGTGTACCTGCGTCTGTCTATCAGTGTGTATCTGTGTGTGTGTCTATCAGTGTGTATCTGTGTGTGGGTCTATCGGTGTGTATCAGTGTGTGTGTCTATCAGTGTGTACCTGTGTCTGGGTCTATCAGTGTGTATCAGTGTGTGTGTCTATCAGTGTGTATCAGTGTGTGTGTCTATCAGTGTGTATCAGTGTGTGTGTCTATCTCAGTGTTTCAGTGTGTGTGTGTCTATCAGTGTGTATCTGTGTGTGTGTCTATCAGTGTGTAGCTGTGTGTGTGTGCATCAGTGTGTGTGTCTATCAGTGTGAACCTGTGTCTGTCTATCAGTGTGTACCTGTGTGTTTCCAGCAGTGAGTATCTGTGTCTGTCTACCAGTGTGTACCTGCGTCTGTCTATCAGTGTCTATCAATGTGTGTATCTATCTGTGTGTACCTGTGTGAGGGTCTATCCTTGTGTATCAGTGTGTGTGTCTATCAGTGTGTACCTGTGTGTTTCTATCAGTGTGTATGTGTGTGTGTCTATCTCTGTGTATCTGTGTGTTTATCTATCAGTGTGTATCTGTGTCGGGGTCTATCAGTGTTAATCAATGTGTGTGTCTATCAGTGTGTGTCTGTGTGTCTGTCTATCAGTGTGTATCAGTGTGTGTCCATCAGTGTGTATATTTGACTGTCTATCAGTGTGTGCCTGTGTGTGTCTATCAGTGTGCATCTGTGTGTGTCTATCAGTTTGTATCTGTGTGTGTCTATCAGTGTGTATCTGTGTGTGTGTCTATTTCTGTGTATCGGTGTGTGTGTCTATCAGTGTGTTTCAGTGTGTGTGTCTATCAGTGTGTATCTGTGTGTGTGTCTGTCAGCGTGTAGCTGTGTGTGTGTGTATCAGTGTGTGTGTCGATCAGTGTGAACCTGTGTCCGTCTATCAGTGTGTACATGTGTCTGTCTATCAGTGTGTATCTGTGTGTGTTAATCAGTGTGTACCAGTGTGTGTGTCTATCAGTGTGTATCTGTGTCTGGGTCTATCAGTGTGTATCAGTGTGTGTGTCTATCAGTGTGTATCAGTGTGTGTGTCTATCAGTGTGTATCAGTGTGTGTGTCTATCTCTGTGTTTCAGTGTGTGTGTCTATCAGTGTGTATCTGTGTGTGTGTCTATCAGTGTGTAGCTGTGTGTGTGTGCATCAGTGAGTGTGTCTATCAGTGTGAACCTTTGTCTGTCTATCAGTGTGTACCTGTGTCTGTCTATCAGTGTGTATCTTTGTGTGTTTAAAAGTTTGTATCTGTGTGTGTCTATCAGTGTGTATCAGTGTGTGTGTCTATCAGTGTGTATCAGTGTGTGTGTCTATCAGTGTGTATCAGTGTGTGTGTCTATCTCTGTGTTTCAGTGTGTGTGTCTATCAGTGTGTATCTGTGTGTGTGTCTATCAGTGTGTAGCTGTGTGTGTGTGTATCAGTGTGTGTGTCTATCAGTGTGAACCTGTGTCTGTCTATCAGTGTGTACCTGTGTCTGTCTACCAGTGTGTATCTGTGTGTGTGTCTATCAGTGTGTACCAGTGTGTTTGTCTATCAGTGTGTATCTGTGTGTGTGTCTATCTCTGTTTATCTGTGTGTGTGTCTATCTCTGTGTATCAGTGTGTGTGTCTATCTGGGTATCTGTGTGTGTGTATATCAGTGTGTATCTGTTTGTGTGTCTATCTGTGTATCTGTGTGTGTGTCTATCAGTGTGTAACTGTTTGTGTGTCTATCAGTGTGTATCTGTGTGTGCGTCTATCAGTGTGTATCAGTGTGTGTGTGTCTATCTCTGTGTTTCAGTGTGTTTGTCAATCAGTGTGTATCTGTGTGTGTGTCTGTCAGTGTATAGCTGTGTGTGTGTGTGTATCAGTGTGTGTGTCTATCAGTGTGAACCTGTGTCTGTCTATCAGTGTGTACCTGTGTCTGTCTACCAGTGTATATCTGTGTGTGTGTCTATCAGTGTCTACCAGTGTGTTTGTCTATCAGTGTGTATCTGTTTGTGTGTCTATCTGTGTATCTGTGTGTGTGTCTATCAGTGTGTAACTGTTTGTGTGTCTATCAGTGTGTATCTGTGTGTGCGTCTATCAGTGTGTATCAGTGTGTGTGTCGATCTCTGTGTTTCAGTGTGTTTGTCAATCAGTGTGTATCTGTGTGTGTGTCTGTCAGTGTGTAGCTGTGTGTGTGTGTGTGTATCAGTGTGTGTGTCTATCAGTGTGAACCTGTGTCTGTCTATCAGTGTGTACCTGTGTCTGTCTATCAGTGTGTACCTGTGTGTTTCTATCAGTGAGTATCTGTGTCTGTCTACCAGTGTGTGCCTGCGTCTGTCTATCAGTGTCTATCAGTGTGTGTATCTATCAGTGTGTACCTTTGTGAGGGTCTATCCTTGTGTATCAGTGTGTGTGTCTATCAGTGTGTATTAGTGTGTCTCTATCAGTGTGTATCTGTGTGTGTGCCTATTTCTGTGTATCTGTGTGTGTGTCTATCAGTGTGTATCTGTGTCGGGGTCTATCAGTGTGTATCAATGTGTGTGTCTATCAGTGTGTGTCTGTGTGTCTGTCTATCAGTGTGTATCAGTGTGTGTCCATCAGTGTGTCTCTTTGACTGTCTATCAGTGTGTGCCTGTGTGTGTCTATCAGTGTGCATCTGTGTGTGTCTATCAGTGTGTATCTGTGTGTGTCTATCAGTGTGTATCTGTGTGTGTGTCTATTTCTGTGTATCAGTGTGTGTGTCTATCAGTGCGTTTCAGTGTGTGTGTCTATCAGTGTGTATCTGTGTGTGGGTCTGTCAGTGTGTAGCTGTGTGTCTGTGTATCAGTGTGTGTGTCTATCAGTGTGAACCTGTGTCCGTCTATCAGTTTGTACATGTGTCTGTCTATCAGTGTGTATCTGTGTGTGTCAATCAGTGTGTACCAGTGTGTGTGTCTATCAGTGTGTACCAGTGTGTGTGTATCAGTGTGTATCAGTGTGTGTGTCTATCAGTGTGTATCAGTGTGTGTGCCTATCAGTGTGTATCAGTGTGTGTGTCTATCTCTGTGTTTCAGTGTGTGTGTCTATCAGTGTGTATCAGTGTGTGTGTCTATCAGTGTGTAGCTGTGTGTGTGTGTATCAGTGTGTGTGTCTTTCAGTGTGAACCTGTGTCTGTCTATCAGTGTGTACCTGTGTCTGTCTAACAGTGTGTATCTGTGTGTGTGTCTATCAGTGTGTACCAGTGTGTTTGTCTATCTGTGTATCTGTGTGTGTGTCTATCTCTGTTTATCTGTGTGTGTGTCTATCTCTGTGTATCAGTGTGTGTGTCTATCTGTGTATCTGTGTGTGTGTGTATATCAATGTGTACCTGTTTGTGTGTCTATCTGTGTATCTGTATGTGTGTCTATCAGTGTGTATCTGTTTGTGTGTCGATCAGTGTGTATCTGTGTCTGTCTATCAGTGTGTATCTGTTTGTGTGTCTATCAGTGAGTATCTGTGTCTGTGTCTATCTCTGTGTATCAGTGTGTGTGTCTAACAGTGTGTAACGGTGTGTGTGACTATCAGTGTGTATCTGTGTGCCTGTCTATCAGTGTGTATCTGTGTCTGTCTATCAGAGAGTATCAGTGTGTATCTATCAGTGTGTATCAGTGTGTGTCTATCAGTGTGTATCAGTGTGTGTTTCTATCAGTGTGCATCAGTGTGTGTGTCTATCAGTGTGAATCAGTGTGTGTTTCTATCAGTGTGTACCTGTGTCTGTCTATCAGTGTGTACCTGTTTGTTTCTATCAGTGAGTATCTGTGTCTGTCGACCAGTGTGTACCTGCGTCTGTCTATCAGTGTGTATCAGTGTGTGTGTCTATCAGTGTGTATCTGTGTGTGTGTCTATCAGTGTGTGTATGTGTGTGTGTCTATCAGTGTGCATCAGTGTGTATCTGTGTGAGGGTCTATCCTTGTGTATCAGTGTGTGTGTCTAACAGTGTGTATCTGTGTGTCTGTCTATCAGAGTGTATCTGTTTCTGTCTATCATTGTGTATCAGTGTATGTGTCTATAAGTGTGTTTCAGTGTGTGTGTCTATCAGTGTGTATCTGTGTCTGGGTCTATCAGTGTGTATCAGTGTGTGTGTCTATCAGTGTGTATCAGTGTGTGTGTCTATCAGTTTGTATCAGTGAGTATCTATCACTGCGTATCAGTGTGTGTGTCAATCAGTGTGTGTGTCTATGAGTCTGTATCTGTGTGTGTGTCTATCAGTGTGTATCTGTGTCTGTCTATCAGTGAGTATCAGTGTGTATCTATCAGTGAGTATCAGTGTGTTTCTATCAGTGTGTATCAGTGTGTGTTTCTATCAGTGTGCATCAGTGTGTGTGCCTATCAGTGTGAATCAGTGTGTGTTTCTATCAGTGTGTACCTGTGTCTGTCTATCAGTGTGTACCTGTGTGTTTCTATCAGAGAGTATCTGTGTCTGTCTACCAGTGTGTACCTGCGTCTGTCTATCAGTATGTATCAGTGTGTGTGTCTATCAGTGTGTATCTGTGTGAGGGTCTATCCTTGTGTATCAGGGTGTGTGTCTAACAGTGTGTATCTGTGTGTCTGTCTATCAGAGCGTATCTGTTTCTGTCTATCAGTGTGTATCAGTGTATGTGTCAATAAGTGTGTTTCAGTGTGTGTGTCTATCAGTGTGTATCTGTGTCTGGGTCTATCAGTGTGTATCAGTGTGTGTGTCTATCAGTGTGTATCAGTGTGTGTGTCTATCAGTGTGTATCAGTGTGTGTGTCTATCAGTGTGTCGCTGTGTGTGTGCATCAGTGTGTGTGTCTATCAGTGTGAACCAGTGTCTGTCTATCAGTGTGTACCTGTGTCTGTCTATCAGTGTGTATCTGTGTTTGTTTATTAGTTTGTATCTGTGTGTGTCTATCAGTGTGTATCTGTGTGTGTGTCTATCTCTGTGTATCTGTGTGTGCGTCTATCAGTGTGTATCACTTTGTGTGTCTATCTCTGCGTTTCAGTGTGTGTGTCTATCAGTGTGTATCTGTGTGTGTGTCTATCAGTGTGTAGCTGTGTGTGTGTGCATCAGTGTGTGTGTCAATCAGTGTGAACGTGTGTCTGTCTATCAGTGTGTACCTGTGTCTGTCTATCAGTGTGTATCTGTGTGTGTGTCTATCAGTGTGTACCAGTGTGTTTGTCTATAAGTGTGTATCTGTGTGTGTGTCTATCTCTGTGTATCTGTGTGTATGTCTATCTCTGTGTATCAGTGTGTGTGTCTATCAGTGTGTATCTGTGTGTGTGTCTATCAGTGTGTATATGTGTGTGTGTCTATCAGTTTGTATCTGTGTGTATGTCTATCTCTGTATATCAGTGTGTGTGTCTATCAGTGTGTATCTGTGTGTGTGTCTATCAGTGTGTATCTGTGTGTGTGTCTCTCAGTTTGTATCTGTGTGTGGGCCTATCAGTGAGTATCTGTGTCTGTGTCTATCTCTGTGTATCAGTGTGTGCGTCTATCAGTGTGTATCTGTGTGTGTGTCTATCAGTGTGTTTCTGTGTCTGTCTATCAGTGAGTATCAGTGTATATCTATCAGTGTGTATCAGTGTGTGTCTATCAGTGTGTATCAGTGTGTGTGTCTATCAGTGTGCATCAGTGTGTGTGTCTATCAGTGTGAATCAGTGTGTATGTCTATCAGTGTGTACCTGTGTCTGTCTATCAGTGTGTACCTGTGTGTTTCTATCAGTGAGTATCTGTGTCTGTCTACCAGTGTGTACCTGCGTCTGTCTATCAGTGTCTATCAATGTTGTATCTATCAGTGTGTACCTGTGTGAGGGTCTATCCTTGTGTATCAGTGTGTGTGTCTATCAGTGTGTACCTGTGTGTTTCTATCAGTGTGTATCTGTGTGTGTGCCTATCTCTGTGTATATGTGTGTTTGTCTATCAGTGTGTATCTGTGTCGGGGTCTATCAGTGTTAATCAATGTGTGTGTCTATCAGTGTGTGTCTGTGTGTCTGTCTATCAGTGTGTATCAGTGTGTGTCCATCAGTGTGTATATTTGACTGTCTATCAGTGTGTGCCTGTGTGTGTCTATCAGTGTGCATCTGTGTGTGTCTATCAGTGTGTATCTGTGTGTGTCTATCAGTGTGTATCTGTGTGTGTGTCTATTTCTGTGTATCGGTGTGTGTGACTATCAGTGTGTTTCAGTATGTGTGTCTATCAGTGTGTATCAGTGTGTGTGTCTATCAGTGTGAACCTGTGTCCGTCTATCAGTGTGTACATGTGTCTGTCTATCAGTGTGTATCTGTGTGTGTTAATCAGTGTGTACCAGTGTGTGTGTCTATCAGTGTGTATATGTGTGTGTGTCTATCAGTGTGTATCAGTGTGTGTGTCTATCAGTGTGTATCTGTGTGTCTGTCTATCAGTGTGTATCTGTCTGTGTGTCTATCAGTGCGCATCTGTGTGTGGGTCTATCAGTGTGTATCAGTGTGTGTGTCGATCAGTGTGTACCTGTGTCTGTCTATCAGTGTGTACCTGTGTGTTTCTATCAATGAGTATCTGTGTCTGTCTACCAGTGTGTACCTGCGTCTGTCTATCAGTGTGTATCTGTGTGTGTGTCTATCAGTGTGTATCTGTGTGTGGGTCTATCGGTGTGTATCAGTGTGTGTGTCTATCAGTGTGTACCTGTGTCTGGGTCTATCAGTGTGTATCAGTGTGTGTGTCTATCAGTGTGTATCAGTGTGTGTGTCTATCAGTGTGTATCAGTGTGTGTGTCTATCTCAGTGTTTCAGTGTGTGTGTGTCTATCAGTGTGTATCTGTGTGTGTGTCTATCAGTGTGTAGCTGTGTGTGTGTGCATCAGTGTGTGTGTCTATCAGTGTGAACCTGTGTCTGTCTATCAGTGTGTACCTGTGTGTTTCTATCAGTGAGTATCTGTGTCTGTCTACCAGTGTGTACCTGCGTCTGTCTATCAGTGTCTATCAATGTGTGTATCTATCAGTGTGTACCTGTGTGTTTCTATCAGTGTGTATCTGTGTGTGTGCCTATCTCTGTGTACCTGTGTGTTTATCTATCAGTGTGTATCTGTGTCGGGGTCTATCAGTGTTAATCAATGTGTGTGTCTATCAGTGTGTGTCTGTGTGTCTGTCTATCAGTGTGTATCAGTGTGTGTCCATCAGTGTGTATATTTGACTGTCTATCAGTGTGTGCCTGTGTGTGTCTATCAGTGTGCATCTGTGTGTGTCTATCAGTTTGTATCTGTGTGTGTCTATCAGTGTGTATCTGTGTGTGTGTCTATTTCTGTGTATCGGTGTGTGTGTCTATCAGTGTGTTTCAGTGTGTGTGTCTCTCAGTGTGTATCTGTGTGTGTGTCTGTCAGCGTGTAGCTGTGTGTGTGTGTATCAGTGTGTGTGTCGATCAGTGTGAACCTGTGTCCGTCTATCAGTGTGTACATGTGTCTGTCTATCAGTGTGTATCTGTGTGTGTTAATCAGTGTGTACCAGTGTGTGTGTCTATCAGTGTGTATCTGTGTCTGGGTCTATCAGTGTGTATCAGTGTGTGTGTCTATCAGTGTGTCTCAGTGTGTGTGTCTATCAGTGTGTATCAGTGTGTGTGTCTATCTCTGTGTTTCAGTGTGTGTGTCTATCAGTGTGTATCTGTGTGTGTGTCTATCAGTGTGTAGCTGTGTGTGTGTGCATCAGTGTGTGTGTCTATCAGTGTGAACCTTTGTCTGTCTATCAGTGTGTACCTGTGTCTGTCTATCAGTGTGTATCTTTGTGTGTTTAAAAGTTTGTATCTGTGTGTGTCTATCAGTGTGTATCAGTGTGTGTGTCTATCAGTGTGTATCAGTGTGTGTGTCTATCAGTGTGTATCAGTGTGTGTGTCTATCTCTGTGTTTCAGTGTGTGTGTCTATCAGTGTGTATCTGTGTGTGTGTCTATCAGTGTGTAGCTGTGTGTGTGTGTATCAGTGTGTGTGTCTATCAGTGTGAACCTGTGTCTGTCTATCAGTGTGTACCTGTGTCTGTCTACCAGTGTGTATCTGTGAGTGTGTCTATCAGTGTGTACCAGTGTGTTTGTCTATCAGTGTGTATCTGTGTGTGTGTCTATCTCTGTTTATCTGTGTGTGTGTCTATCTCTGTGTATCAGTGTGTGTGTCTATCTGGGTATCTGTGTGTGTGTATATCAGTGTGTATCTGTTTGTGTGTCTATCTGTGTATCTGTGTGTGTGTCTATCAGTGTGTAACTGTTTGTGTGTCTATCAGTGTGTATCTGTGTGTGCGTCTATCAGTGTGTATCAGTGTGTGTGTCTATCTCTGTGTTTCAGTGTGTTTGTCAATCAGTGTGTATCTGTGTGTGTGTCTGTCAGTGTATAGCTGTGTGTGTGTGTATCAGTGTGTGTGTCTATCAGTGTGAACCTGTGTCTGTCTATCAGTGTGCACCTGTGTCTGTCTACCAGTGTATATCTGTGTGTGTGTCTATCAGTGTCTACCAGTGTGTTTGTCTATCAGTGTGTATCTGTTTGTGTGTCTATCTGTGTATCTGTGTGTGTGTCTATCAGTGTGTAACTGTTTGTGTGTCTATCAGTGTGTATCTGTGTGTGCGTCTATCAGTGTGTATCAGTGTGTGTGTCGATCTCTGTGTTTCAGTGTGTTTGTCAATCAGTGTGTATCTGTGTGTGTGTCTGTCAGTGTGTAGCTGTGTGTGTGTGTGTATCAGTGTGTGTGTCTATCAGTGTGAACCTGTGTCTGTCTATCAGTGTGTACCTGTGTCTGTCTATCAGTGTGTACCTGTGTGTTTCTATCAGTGAGTATCTGTGTCTGTCTACCAGTGTGTACCTGCGTCTGTCTATCAGTGTCTATCAGTGTGTGTATCTATCAGTGTGTACCTGTGTGAGGGTCTATCCTTGTGTATCAGTGTGTGTGTCTATCAGTGTGTATTAGTGTGTCACTATCAGTGTGTATCTGTGTGTGTGCCTATCTCTGTGTATCTGTGTGTGTGTCTATCAGTGTGTATCTGTGTCGGGGTCTATCAGTGTGTATCAATGTGTGTGTCTATCAGTGTGTGTCTGTGTGTCTGTCTATCAGTGTGTATCAGTGTGTGTCCATCAGTGTGTCTCTTTGACTGTCTATCAGTGTGTGCCTGTGTGTGCCTATCAGTGTGCATCTGTGTGTGTCTATCAGTGTGTATCTGTGTGTGTCTATCAGTGTGTATCTGTTTGTGTGTCTATTTCTGTGTATCAGTGTGTGTGTCTATCAGTGCGTTTCAGTGTGTGTGTCTATCAGTGTGTATCTGTGTGTGGGTCTGTCAGTGTGTAGCTGTGTGTCTGTGTATCAGTGTGTGTGTCTATCAGTGTGAACCTGTGTCCGTCTATCAGTGTGTACATGTGTCTGTCTATCAGTGTGTATCTGTGTGTGTCAATCAGTGTGTACCAGTGTGTGTGTCTATCAGTGTGTACCAGTGTGTGTGTATCAGTGTGTATCAGTGTGTGTGTCTATCAGTGTGTATCAGTGTGTGTGTCTATCAGTGTGTATCAGTGTGTGTGTCTATCTCTGTGTTTCAGTGTGTGTGTCTATCAGTGTGTATCAGTGTGTGTGTCTATCAGTGTGTAGCTGTGTGTGTGTGTATCAGTGTGTGTGTCTTTCAGTGTGAACCTGTGTCTGTCTATCAGTGTGTACCTGTGTCTGTCTAACAGTGTGTATCTGTGTGTGTGTCTATCAGTGTGTACCAGTGTGTTTGTCTATCTGTGTATCTGTGTGTGTGTCTATCTCTGTTTATCTGTGTGTGTGTCTATCTCTGTGTATCAGTGTGTGTGTCTATCTGTGTATCTGTGTGTGTGTATATCAATGTGTACCTGTTTGTGTGTCTATCTGTGTATCTGTATGTGTGTCTATCAGTGTGTATCTGTTTGTGTGTCGATCAGTGTGTATCTGTGTCTGTCTATCAGTGTGTATCTGTTTGTGTGTCTATCAGTGAGTATCTGTGTCTGTGTCTATCTCTGTGTATCAGTGTGTGTGTCTAACAGTGTGTAACGGTGTGTGTGTCTATCAGTGTGTATCTGTGTGTCTGTCTATCAGTGTGTATCTGTGTCTGTCTATCAGAGAGTATCAGTGTGTATCTATCAGTGTGTATCAGTGTGTGTCTATCAGTGTGTATCAGTGTGTGTTTCTATCAGTGTGCATCAGTGTGTGTGTCTATCAGTGTGAATCAGTGTGTGTTTCTATCAGTGTGTACCTGTGTCTGTCTATCAGTGTGTACCTGTTTGTTTCTATCAGTGAGTATCTGTGTCTGTCGACCAGTGTGTACCTGCGTCTGTCTATCAGTGTGTATCAGTGTGTGTGTCTATCAGTGTGTATCTGTGTGTGTGTCTATCAGTGTGTGTATGTGTGTGTGTCTATCAGTGTGCATCAGTGTGTATCTGTGTGAGGGTCTATCCTTGTGTATCAGTGTGGGTGTCTAACAGTGTGTATCTGTGTGTCTGTCTATCAGAGTGTATCTGTTTCTGTCTATCATTGTGTATCAGTGTATGTGTCTATAAGTGTGTTTCAGTGTGTGTGTCTATCAGTGTGTATCTGTCTCTGGGTCTATCAGTGTGTATCAGTGTGTGTGTCTATCAGTGTGTGTGTCTATCAGTGTGTATCTGTGTGTGTGTCTATCTCTGTGTATCTGTGTGTGCGTCTATCAGTGTGTATCAGTTTGTGTGTCTATCTCTGTGTTTCAGTGTGTGTCTATCAGTGTGTATCAGTGTGTGTGTCTATCAGTGTGTAGCTGTGTGTGTGTGCATCAGTGTGTGTGTCTATCAGTGTGAACCAGTGTCTGTCTATCAGTGTGTACCTGTGTCTGTCTATCAGTGTGTATCTGTGTTTGTTTATTAGTTAATATCTGTGTGTGTCTATCAGTGTGTATCTGTGTGTGTGTCTATCTCTGTGTATCTGTGTGTGCGTCTATCAGTGTGTATCAGTTTGTGTGTCTATCTCTGTGTTTAAGTGTGTGTCTATCAGTGTGTATCTGTGTGTGTGTCTATCAGTGTGTATCTGTGTGTGTGTGTGCATCAGTGTGTGTGTCAATCAGTGTGAACCTGTGTCTGTCTATCAGTGTGTACCTGTGTCTGTCTATCAGTGTGTATCTGTGTGTGTGTCTATCAGTGTGTACCAGTGTGTTTGTCTAAAAGAGTGTATCTATGTGTGTGTGTCTATTTCTGTGTATCTGTGTGTATGTCTATCTCTGTGTATCAGTGTGTGTGTCTATCAGTGTGTAACGGTGTGTGTGTCTATCAGTGTGTATCTGTGTGTCTGTCTATCAGTGTGTATCTGTGTCTGTCTATCAGTGAGTATCAGTGTGTATCTATCAGTGTGTATCAGTGTGTGTCTATCAGTGTGTATCAGTGTGTATCTGTTTCTGTCTACCATTGTGTATCAGTGTATGTGTCTATAAGTGTGTTTCAGTGTGTGTGTCTATCAGTGTGTATCTGTGTCTGGGTCTATCAGTGTGTATCAGTGTGTGTGTCTATCAGTGTGTATCAGTGTGTGTGTCTATCAGTGTGTATCAGTGTGTGTGTCTATCAGTGTGTAGCTGTGTGTGTGTGCATCAGTGTGTATTTCTATCAGTGTGAACCAGTGTCTGTCTATCAGTGTGTACCTGTGTCTGTCTATCAGTGTGTATCTGTGTTTGTTTATTAGTTTGTATCTGTGTGTGTCTATCAGTGTGTATCTGTGTGTGTGTCTATCTCTGTGTATCTGTGTGTGCGTCTATCAGTGTGTATCAGTTTGTGTGTCTATCTCTGTGTTTCAGTGTGTGTCTATCAGTGTGTATCTGTGTGTGTGTCTATCAGTGTGTAGCTGTGTGTGTGTGTGCATCAGTGTGTGTGTCAATCAGTGTGAACCTGTGTCTGTCTATCAGTGTGTACCTGTGTCTGTCTATCAGTGTGTATCTGTGTGTGTGTCTATCAGTGTGTACCAGTGTGTTTGTCTATAAGTGTGTATCTGTGTGTGTGTCTATTTCTGTGTATCTGTGTGTATGTCTATCTCTGTTTATCAGTGTGTGTGTCTATCAGTGTGTATCTGTGTGTGTGTCTATCAGTGTGTATCTGTGTGTGTGTCTATCAGTTTGTATCTGTGTGTGGGCCTATCAGTGGGTATCTGTGTCTGTGTCTATCTCTGTGTATCAGTGTGTGCGTCTAACAGTGTGTATCTGTGTTTGTGTCTATCAGTGTGTTTCTGTATCTGTCTATCAGTGAGTATCAGTGTGTATCTATCAGTGTGTATCAGTGTGTGTCTATCAGTGGGTATCAGTGTGTGTGTCTATCAGTGTGCATCAGTGTGTGTGTCTATCAGTGTGAATCAGTGTGTGTGTCTATCAGTGTGTACCTGTGTCTGTCTATCAGTGTGTACCTGTGTGTTGATATCAGTGAGTATCTGTGTCTGTCTACCAGTGTGTACCTGCGTCTGTCTATCAGTGTCTATCAGTGTGTGTATCTATCAGTGTGTACCTGTGTGAGGGTCTATCCTTGTGTATCAGTGTGTGTGTCTATCAGTGTGTATTAGTGTGTCTCTATCAGTGTGTATCTGTGTGTGTGCCTATCTCTGTGTATCTGTGTGTGTGTCTATCAGTGTGTATCTGTGTCGGGGTCTATCAGTGTGTATCAATGTGTGTGTCTATCAGTGTGTGTCTGTGTGTCTGTCTATCAGTGTGTATCAGTGTGTGTCAATCAGTGTGTAACAGTGTGTGTGTCTATCAGTGTGTATCAGTGTGTGTGTCTATCAGTGTGAATCAGTGTGTGTGTCTATCAGTGTGTAGCTGTGTGTGTGTGTATCAGTGTGTGTGTCTTTCAGTGTGAACCTGTGTCTGTCTATCAGTGTGTACCTGTGTCTGTCTAACAGTGTGTATCTGTGTGTGTGTCAATCAGTGTGTACCAGTGTGTGTGTCTATCAGTGTGTTTCAGTGTGTGTGTCTATCAGTGTGTATCAGTGTGTGTGTCCATCAGTGTGTATCAGTGTGTGTGTCTATCTCTGTGTTTCTGTGTGTGTGTCTATCAGTGTGTATCAGTGTGTGTGTCTATCAGTGTGTAGCTGTGTGTGTGTGTATCAGTGTGTGTGTCTTTCAGTGTGTACCTGTGTCTGTCTACCAGTGTGTACCTGCGTCTGTCTATCAGTGTCTATCAGTGTGTGTATCTATCAGTGTGTACCTGTGTGAGGGTCTATCCTTGTGTATCAGTGTGTGTGTCTATCAGTGTGTATTAGTGTGTCTCTATCAGTGTGTATCTGTGTGTGTGCCTATCTCTGTGTATCTGTGTGTGTGTCTATCAGTGTGTATCTGTGTCGGGGTCTATCAGTGTGTATCAATGTGTGTGTCTATCAGTGTGTGTCTGTGTGTCTGTCTATCAGTGTGTATCAGTGTGTGTCAATCAGTGTGTACCAGTGAGTGTGTATCAGTGTGTATCAGTGTGTGTGTCTATCAGTGTGTATCAGTGTGTGTGTCTATCTCTGTGTTTCAGTGTGTGTGTCTATCAGTGTGTATCAGTGTGTGTGTCTATCAGTGTGTAGCTGTGTGTGTGTTTATCAGTGAGTGTGTCTTTCAGTGTGAACCTGTGTCTGTCTATCAGTGTGTACCTGTGTCTGTCTAACAGTGTGTATCTGTGTGTGTGTCTATCAGTGTGTACCAGTGTGTTTGTCTTTCTGTGTATCTGTGTGTGTGTCTATCTCTGTTTATCTGTGTGTGTGTCTATCTCTGTGTATCAGTGTGTGTGTCTATCTGTGTATCTGTGTGTGTGGATGTCAATGTGTACCTGTTTGTGTGTCTATCTGTGTATCTGTATGTGTGTCTATCAGTGTGTATCTGTTTGTGTGTCGATCAGTGTGTATCTGTGTCTCTCCAACAGTGTGTATCTGTTTGTGTGTCTATCAGTGAGTATCTGCGTCTGTCTATCAGTGTGTATCAGTGTGTGTGTGTGTGTCTATCAGTGTGTATCTGTGTGTGTGTCTATCAGTGTGTTTCTGTGTCTGTCTATCAGTGAGTATCAGTGTGTATCTATCAGTGTGTATCAGTGTGTGTCTATCAGTGTGTATCAGGGTGTGTTTCTATCAGTGTGCATCAGTGTGTGTGTCTATCAGTGTGAATCAGTGTGTGTTTCTATCAGTGTGTACCTGTGTCTGTCTATCAGTGTGTACCTGTGTGTTTCTATCAGTGAGTATCTGTGTCTGTCTACCAGTGTGTACCTGCGTCTGTCTATCAGTGTCTATCAGTGTGTGTATCTATCAGTGTGTACCTGTGTGAGGGTCTATCCTTGTGTATCAGTGTGTGTATCTATCAGTGTGTATTAGTGTGTCTCTATCAGTGTGTATCTGTGTGTGTGCCTATCTCTGTGCATCTGTGTGTGTGTCTATCAGTGTGTATCTGTGTCGGGGTCTATCAGTGTGTATCAATGTGTGTGTCTATCAGTGTGTGTCTGTGTGTCTGTCTATCAGTTTGTATCAGTGTGTGTCCATCAGTGTGTATATTTGACTGTCTATCAGTGTGTGCCTGTGTGTGTCTATCAGTGTGCATCTGTGTGTGTCTATCAGTGTGTATCTGTGTGTGTCTATCAGTGTGTATCTGTGTGTGTGTCTATTTCTGTGTATCAGTGTGTGTGTCTTTCAGTGTGTTTCAGTGTGTGTGTCTATCGGTGTGTATCTGTGTGTGTGTCTGTCAGTGTGTAGCTGTGTGTGTGTGTATCAGTGTGTGTGTCGATCAGTGTGAACCTGTGTCCGTCTATCAGTGTGTACATGTGTCTGTCTATCAGTGTGTATCTGTGTGTGTCAATCAGTGTGTACCAGTGTGTGTGTCTATCAGTGTGTATCTGTGTGTGTGTCTATCAGTGTGTATCAGTGTGTGTGTCTATCAGTGTGTATCTGTGTGTCTGTCTATCAGTGTGTATCTGTCTGTGTGTCTATCAGTGCGCATCTGTGTGTGGGTCTATCAGTGTGTATCAGTGTGTCT
This sequence comes from Mustelus asterias, assembly GCF_964213995.1. Classification (NCBI taxonomy): domain Eukaryota; kingdom Metazoa; phylum Chordata; class Chondrichthyes; order Carcharhiniformes; family Triakidae; genus Mustelus; species Mustelus asterias. The sequence continues at coordinate 331,740 of NW_027590333.1, read as the reverse complement.
GTCTATCAGTGTGTACCTGTGTGTTTCTATCAATGAGTATCTGTGTCTGTCTACTAGTGTGTACCTGCGTCTGTCTATCAGTGTGTATCTGTGTGTGTGTCTATCAGTGTGTATCTGTGTGTGGGTCTATCAGTGTGTATCAGTGTGTGTGTCTATCAGTGTGTATCTGTGTCTGGGTCTATCAGTGTGTATCAGTGTGTGTGTCTATTAGTGTGTATCAGTGTGTGTGTCTATCAGTGTGTATCAGTGTGTGTGTCTATCTCTGTGTTTCAGTGTGTGTGTCTATCAGTGTGTATCTGTGTGTGTGTCTATCAGTGTGTAGCTGTGTGTGTGTTCATCAGTGTGTGTGTCTATCAGTGTGAACCTGTGCCTGTCTATCAGTGTGTACCTGTGTCTGTCTATCAGTGTGTATCTTTGTGTGTTTAAAAGTTTGTATCTGTGTGTGTCTATCAGTGTGTATCAGTGTGTGTGTCTATCAGTGTGTATCAGTGTGTGTGTCTATCAGTGTGTAGCTGTGTGTGTGTGTATCAGTGTGTGTGTCTATCAGTGTGAACCTGTGTCTGTCTATCAGTGTGTACCTGTGTCTGTCTACCAGTGTGTATCTGTGTGTGTGTCTATCTCTGTTTATCTGTGTGTGTGTCTATCTCTGTGTATCAGTGTGTGTGTCTATCTGTGTATCTGTGTGTGTGTATATCAGTGTGTATCTGTTTGTGTGTCTATCTGTGTATCTGTGTGTGTGTCTATCAGTGTGTATCTGTTTGTGTGTCGATCAGTGTGTATCTGTGTCTGTCTATCAGTGTGTATCTGTTTGTGTGTCTATCAGTGATTATCTGTGTCTGTGTCTATCAGTGTGTATCTGTGTCTGTCTATCAGTGAGTATCAGTGTGTATCTATCAGTGTGTATCAGTGAGTGTCTATCAGTGTCTATCAGTGTGTGTGTCTATCAGTGTGCATCAGTGTGTGTGTCTATCAGTGTGAATCAGTGTGTGTGTCTAACAGTGTGTACCTGTGTCTGTCTATCAGTGTGTACCTGTGTGTTTCTATCAGTGAGTATCTGTGTCTGTCTACCAGTGTGTACCTGCGTCTGTCTATCAGTGTGTATCAGTGTGTGTGTCTATCAGTGTGTATCTGTGTGTGTGTCTATCAGTGTGTTTCTGTGTCTGTCTATCAGTGAGTATCAGTGTGTATCTATCAGTGTGTATCAGTGTGTGTCTATCAGTGTGTATCAGTGTGTGTGTCTATCAGTGTGCATCAGTGTGTGTGTCTATCAGTGTGAATCAGTGTGTGTGTCTATCAGTGTGTATCTGTGTCTGTCTATCAGTGTGTACCTGTGTGTTTCTATCAGTGAGTATCTGTGTCTGTCTACCAGTGTGTACCTGCGTCTGTCTATCAGTGTGTATCAGTGTGTGTCTATCAGTGTGTATCTGTGTGTGTGTCTCTCAGTGTGTTTCTGTGTCTGTTTATCAGTGAGTATCAGTGTGTATCTATCAGTGTGTATCAGTGTGTGTCTATCAGTGTGTATCAGTGTGTGTGTCTATCAGTGTGCATCAGTGTGTGTGTCTATCAGTGTGAATCAGTGTGTGTGTCTATCAGTTTGTACCTGTGTCTGTCTATCAGTTTGTACCTGTGTGTTTCTATCAGTGAGTATCTGTGTCTGTCTACCAGTGTGTACCTGCGTCTGTCTATCAGTGTCTATCAGTGTGTGTGTCTATCAGTGTGTATCTGTGTGTCTGTCTATCAGTGTGTATCTGTGAGTGTGTCTATAAGTGTGTTTCCGTTTGGGGCCATCAGTGAGTATCAGTGTGTGTCTATCAGTATGTGTCTATCAGTGTGTATCAGTGTGTGTGTCTATCAGTGTGCGTCAGTGTGTGTGTCTATCAGTGTGAATCAGTGTGTGTGTCTACCAGTGTGTACCTGTGTCTGTCTATCAGTGTGTACCTGTGTGTATCTATCAGTGATTATCTGTGTCTGTCTACCAGTGTGTACCTGCGTCTGTCTATCAGTGTGTATCAGTGAGTGTGTCTACCAGTGTGCATCAGTGTGTCTGTCTATCAGTGTGAATCAGTGTGTGTGTCTATCAGTGTGCATCAGTGTGTGTGTCTATCAGTGTGAATCTGTGTGTGTGTGTATCAGTGTGTACCTGTGTTGTCTATCAGTGTGTACCTGTGTGTTTCTATCAATGAGTATCTGTGTCTGTCTAGCAGTGTGTATCTGTGTGTGTGTCTATCAGTGTGTATCTGTGTGTGGGTCTATCAGTGTGTATCAGTGTGTGAGTCTATCAGTGTGTATCGGTATCTGGGTCTATCAGTGTGTATCAGTGTGTGTGTCTATCAGTGTGAATCAGTGTGTGTGTCTATCAGTGTGTACCTGTGTCTGTCTATCAGTGTGTACCTGTGTGTTTCTATCAGTGAGTATCTGTGTCTGTCTACCAGTGTGTACCTGCGTCTGTCTATCAGTGTGTATCAGTGTGTGTGTCTATCAGTGTGTATCTGTGTGTGTGTCTATCAGTGTGTTTCTGTGTCTGTCTATCAGTGAGTATCAGTGTGTATCTATCAGTGTGTATCAGTGTGTGTCTATCAGTGTGTATCAGTGTGTGTGTCTATCAGTGTGCATCAGTGTGTGTGTCTATCAGTGTGAATCATTGTGTGTGTCTATCAGTGTGTACCTGTGTCTGTCTATCAGTGTGTACCTGTGTGTTTCTATCAGTGAGTATCTGTGTCTGTCTACCAGTGTGTACCTGCGTCTGTCTATCAGTGTCTATCAGTGTGTGTGTATCTATCAGTGTGTACCTGTGTGAGGGTCTATCCTTGTGTATCAGTGTGTGTGTCTATCAGTGTGTATTAGTGTGTCTCTATCAGTGTGTATCTGTGTGTGTGCCAATCTCTGTGCATCTGTGTGTGTGTCTATCAGTGTGTATCTGTGTCGGGGTCTATCAGTGTGTATCAATGTGTGTGTCTATCAGTGTGTGTCTGTGTGTCTGTCTATCAGTTTGTATCAGTGTGTGTCCATCAGTGTGTATATTTGACTGTCTATCAGTGTGTGCCTGTGTGTGTCTATCAGTGTGCATCTGTGTGTGTCTATCAGTGTGTATCTGTGTGTGTCTATCAGTGTGTATCTGTGTGTGTGTCTATTTCTGTGTATCAGTGTGTGTGTCTTTCAGTGTGTTTCATGTGTGTGTGTCTATCGGTGTGTATCTGTGTGTGTGTCTGTCAGTGTGTAGCTGTGTGTGTGTGTATCAGTGTGTGTGTCGATCAGTGTGAACCTGTGTCTGTCTATCAGTGTGTACATGTGTCTGTCTATCAGTGTGTATCTGTGTGTGTCAATCAGTGTGTACCAGTGTGTGTGTCTATCAGTGTGTATCTGTGTGTGTGTCTATCAGTGTGTATCAGTGTGTGTGTCTATCAGTGTGTATCTGTGTGTCTGTCTATCAGTGTGTATCTGTCTGTGTGTCTATCAGTGCGCATCTGTGTGTGGGTCTATCAGTGTGTATCAGTGTGTCTGTCAATCAGTGTGTACCTGTGTGTTTCTATCAATGAGTATCTGTGTCTGTCTACCAGTGTGTACCTGCGTCTGTCTATCAGTGTGTATCTGTGTGTGTGTCTATCAGTGTGTATCTGTGTGTGGGTCTATCAGTGTGTATCAGTGTGTGTGTCTATCAGTGTGTATCTGTGTCTGGGTCTATCAGTGTGTATCAGTGTGTGTGTCTATCAGTGTGTATCAGTGTGTGTGTCTATCAGTGTGTATCAGTGTGTGTGTCTATCTCTGTGTTTCAGTGTGTGTGTCTATCAGTGTGTATCTGTGTGTGTGTCTATCAGTGTGTAGCTGTGTGTGTGTTCATCAGTGTGTGTGTCTATCAGTGTGAACCTGTGCCTGTCTATCAGTGTGTACCTGTGTCTGTCTATCAGTGTGTATCTTTGTGTGTTTAAAAGTTTGTATCTGTGTGTGTCTATCAGTGTGTATCAGTGTGTGTGTCTATCAGTGTGTATCAGTGTGTGTGTCTATCAGTGTGTATCAGTGTGTGTGTCTATCAGTGTGTATCTGTGTGTGTGTGTCTATCAGTGTGTAGCTGTGTGTGTGTGTATCAGTGTGTGTGTCTATCAGTGTGAACCTGTGTCTGTCTATCAGTGTGTACCTGTGTCTGTCTACCAGTGTGTATCTGTGTGTGTGTCTATCTCTGTTTATCTGTGTGTGTGTCTATCTGTGTATCTGTGTGTGTGTATATCAGTGTGTATCTGTTTGTGTGTCTATCTGTGTATCTGTGTGTGTGTCTATGAGTGTGTATCTGTTTGTGTGTCGATCAGTGTGTATCTGTGTCTGTCTATCAGTGTGTATCTGTTTGTGTGTCTATCAGTGATTATCTGTGTCTGTGTCAATCAGTGTGTATCTGTGTCTGTCTATCAGTGAGTATCAGTGTGTATCTATCAGTGTGTATCAGTGAGTGTCTATCAGTGTCTATCAGTGTGTGTGTCTATCAGTGTGCATCAGTGTGTGTGTCTATCAGTGTGAATCAGTGTGTGTGTCTAACAGTGTGTACCTGTGTCTGTCTATCAGTGTGTACCTGTGTGTTTCTATCAGTGAGTATCTGTGACTGTCTACCAGTGTGTACCTGCGTCTGTCTATCAGTGTGTATCAGTGTGTGTGTCTATCAGTGTGTATCTGTGTGTGTGTCTATCAGTGTGTTTCTGTGTCTGTCTATCAGTGAGTATCAGTGTGTATCTATCAGTGTGTATCAGTGTGTGTCTATCAGTGTGTATCAGTGTGTGTGTCTATCAGTGTGCATCAGTGTGTGTGTCTATCAGTGTGAATCAGTGTGTGTGTCTATCAGTGTGTATCTGTGTCTGTCTATCAGTGTGTACCTGTGTGTTTCTATCAGTGAGTATCTGTGTCTGTCTACCAGTGTGTACCTGCGTCTGTCTATCAGTGTGTATCAGTGTGTGTCTATCAGTGTGTATCTGTGTGTGTGTCTATCAGTGTGTTTCTGTGTCTGTCTATCAGTGAGTATCAGTGTGTATCTATCAGTGTGTATCAGTGTGTGTCTATCAGTGTGTATCAGTGTGTGTGTCTATCAGTGTGCATCAGTGTGTGTGTCTATCAGTGTGAATCAGTGTGTGTGTCTATCAGTGTGTACCTGTGTCTGTCTATCAGTTTGTACCTGTGTGTTTCTATCAGTGAGTATCTGTGTCTGTCTACCAGTGTGTACCTGCGTCTGTCTATCAGTGTCTATTAGTGTGTGTATCTATCAGTGTGTACCTGTGTGAGGGTCTATCCTTGTGTATCTGTGTGTGTGCCTATCTCTGTGTATCTGTGTGTGTGTCTGTCAGTGTGTATCTGTGTCGGGGTCTATCAGTGTGTATCAATGTGTGTGTCTATCAGTGTGTGTCTGTGTGTCTGTCTATCAGTGTGTATATTTGACTGTCTATCAGTGTGTGCCTGTGTGTGTCTATCAGTGTGCATCTGTGTGTGTCTATCAGTGTGTATCTATGGGTGTCTATCAGTGTGTATCTGTGTGTGTGTCTATTTCTGTGTATCAGTGTGTGTGTCTATCAGTGTGTTTCAGTGTGTGTGTCTATCAGTGTGTATCTGTGTGTGTGTCTGTCAGTGTGTAGCTGTGTGTGTGTGTATCAGTGTGTGTGTCTATCAGTGTGAACCTGTGTCCGTCTATCAGTGTGTCCATGTGTCTGTCTATCAGTGTGTATCTGTGTGTGTCAATCAGTGTGTACCAGTGTGTGTGTCTATCAGTGTGTATCTGTGTGTGTGTCTATCAGTGCGCATCTGTGTGTGGGTCTATCAGTGTGTATCAGTGTGTGTGTCGATCAGTGTGTACCTGTGCCTGTCTATCACTGTGTACCTGTGTGTTTCTATCAATTAGTATCTGTGTCTGTCTACCCGTGTGTACCTGCGTCTGTCTATCAGTGTGTGCCTGTGTGTGTCTATCAGTGTGCATCTGTGTGTGTCTATCAGTGTGTATCTGTGTGTGTGTCTATCAGTGTGTATCTGTGTCTATCTATCAGTGAGTATCAGTGTGTTTCTATCAGTGAGTATCTGTGTCTGTCTACCAGTGTGTACCTGCGTCTGTCTATCAGTGTGTATCAGTGTGTGTGTCTATCAGTGTGTATCTGTGTGTGTGTCTATCAGTGTGTTTCTGTGTCTGGCTATCAGTGAGTATCAGTGCGTATCTATCAGTGTGTATCAGTGTGTGTCTATCAGTGTGTATCAGTGTGTGTGTCTATCAGTGTGCATCAGTGTGTGTGTCTATCAGTGTGAATCAGTGTGTGTGTCTATCAGTGTGTACCTGTGTCTGTCTATCAGTGTGTACCAGTGTGTTTCTATCAGTAAGTATCTGTGTCTGTCTACCAGTGTGCACCTGCGTCTGTCTATCAGTGTGTATCAGTGTGTGTGTCTATCAGTGTGTATCTGTGTGTGTGTCTATCAGTGTGTTTCTGTGTCTGTCTATCAGTGAGTATCAGTGTGTATCTATCAGTGTGTATCAGTGTGTGTCTATCAGTGTGTATCAGTGTGTGTGTCTATCAGTGTGCATCAGTGTGTGTGTCTATCAGTGTGAATCAGTGTGTGTGTCTATCAGTGTGTACCTGTGTCTGTCTATCAGTGTGTACCTGTGTGTTTCTATCAGTGAGTATCTGTGTCTGTCTACCAGTGTGTACCTGCGTCTGTCTATCAGTGTGTATCAGTGTGTGTGTCTATCAGTGTGTACCTGTGTGAGGGTCTATCCTTGTGTATCAGTGTGTGTGTCGATCAGTGTGTATTAGTGTGTCTCTATTAGTGTGTATCTGTGTGTGTGCCTATCTCTGTGCATCTGTGTGTGTGTCTATCAGTGTGTATCTGTGTCGGGGTCTATCAGTGTGTATCAATGTGTGTGTCTATCAGTGTGTGTCTGTGTGTCTGTCTATCAGTGTGTATCAGTGTGTGTCCATCAGTGTGTATATTTGACTGTCTATCAGTGTGTGCCTGTGTGTGTCTATCAGTGTGCATCTGTGTGTGTCTATCAGTGTGTATCTGTGTGTGTCTATCAGTGTGTATCTGTGTGTGTGTCTATTTCTGTGTATCAGTGTGTGTGTCTATCAGTGTGTTTCAGTGTGTGTGTCTATCAGTGTGTATCTGTGTGTGTGTCTGTCAGTGTGTAGCCGTGTGTATCAGTGTGTGTGTCGATCAGTGTGAACCTGTGTCCGTCTATCAGTGTGTATCTGTGTCGGGGTCTATCAGTGTGTATCAATGTGTGTGTCTATCAGTGTGTGTCTGTGTGTCTGTCTATCAGTGTGTATCAGTGTGTGTCCATCAGTGTGTATATTTGACTGTCTATCAGTGTGTGCCTGTGTGTGTCTATCAGTGTGCATCTGTGTGTGTCTATCAGTGTGTATCTGTGTGTGTCTATCAGTGTGTATCTGTGTGTGTCAATCAGTGTGTTCCAGTGTGTGTGTCTATCAGTGTGTATCTGTGTGTCTGTCTATCAGTGTGTATCTGTCTGTGTGTCTATCAGTGCGCATCTGTGCGTGGGTATATCAGTGTGTATCAGTGTGTGTGTCGATCAGTGTGTACCTGTGTCTGTCTATCAGTGTGTACCTGTGTGTTTCTATCAATGAGTATCTGTGTCTGTCTTCCACTGTGTACCTGCGTCTGTCTATCAGTGTGTATCTGTGTGTGTGTCTATCAGTGTGTATCTGTGTGTGGGTCTTTCAGTGTGTATCAGTGTGTGTGTCTATCAGTGTGTATCTGTGTCTGGGTCTATCAGTGTGTATCAGTGTGTGTGTCTATCAGTGTGTATCAGTGTGTGTGTCTATCAGTGTGTATCAGTGTGTGTGTCTATCTCTGTGTTTCATTGTGTGTGTCTATCAGTGTGTATCTGTGTGTGTGTCTATCAGTGTGTAGCTGTGTGTGTGTGCATCAGTGTGTGTGTCTATCAGTGTGAACCTGTGTCTGTCTATCAGTGTGTACCTGTGTCTCTCTATCAGTGTGTATCTTTGTGTGTTAAAAAGTTTGTATCTGTGTGTGTCTATCAGTGTGTATCAGTGTGTGTGTCTATCAGTGTGTATCAGTGTGTGTGTCTATCAGTGTGTATCAGTGTGTGTGTCTATCTCTGTGTTTCAGTGTGTGTGTCTATCAGTGTGTATCTGTGTGTGTGTCTATCAGTGTGTAGCTGTGTGTGTGTGTATCAGTGTGTGTGTCTATCAGTGTGAACCTGTGTCTGTCTATCAGTGTGTACCTGTGTCTGTCTACCAGTGTGTATCTGTGTGTGTGTCTATCAGTGTGTACCAGTGTGTTTGTCTATCAGTGTGTATCTGTGTGTGTGTCTTTCTCTGTTTATCTGTGTGTGTGTCTATCTCTGTGTATCAGTGTGTGTGTCTATCTGTGTATCTGTGTGTGTGTATATCAGTGTGTATCTGTTTGTGTGTCTATCTGTGTATCTGTGTGTGTGTCTATCAGTGTGTATCTGTTTGTGTGTCGATCAGTGTGTATCTGTGTCTGTCTATCAGTGTGTATCTGTTTGTGTGTCTATCAGTGAGTATCTGTGTCTGTGTCTATCAGTGTCTATCAGTGTGTGTGTCTATCAGTGTGCATCAGTGTGTGTGTCTATCAGTGTGAATCAGTGTGTGTGTCTATCAGTGTGTACCTGTGTCTGTCGATCAGTGTGTACCTGTGTGTTTCTATGAGTGAGTATCTGTGTCTGTCTACCAGTGTGTACCTGCGTCTGTCTATCAGTGTGTATCAGTGTGTGTGTCTATCAGTGTGTATCTGTGTGAGGGTCTATCCTTGTGTATCAGTGTGTGTGTCTATCAGTGTGTATCTGTGTGTGTGTCTATCAGTGTGTATCTGTGTCTGTGACTCAGTGTGTATCTGTGTGTGTGTCTATCAGTGTGTATCTGTGTGCGGGTCTATAAGTATGTACCTGTGTGTGTCGATGAGTGAGTATCTGTGTCTGTCTATCAGTGTGTATCTGTGTGTGTGTCTATCAGTGTGTATCAGTGTATGTCTATCAGTATGTATCTGTGTGTGTGTCTTTAAGTGTGTCTCAGTGTATGTGTCCATCAGTGTGTATCTTTGACTGTCTATCAGTGTGTACCTGTGTGTTTTTATCAGTGTGTGTCTGTGTGTGTCTATCAGTGTGTGTGTCTATCAGTGTGTATTAGTGTGTCTCTATCAGTGTGTATCTGTGTGTGTGTCTCTCTCTGTGTATCAGTGTGTGTGTCTATCAGTGTGTATCTGTGTCGGGGTCTATCAGTGTGTATCAGTGTGTGTGTCTATCAGTGTGTGTCTGTGTGTCTGTCTATCAGTGTGTATCAGTGTGTGTCCATCAGTGTGTATCTTTGACTGTCTATCAGTGTGTGCCTGTGTGTGTCTATCAGTGTGCATCTGTGTGTGTCTATCAGTGTGTATCTGTGTGTGTCTATCAGTGTGTATCTGTGTGTGTGTCTATTTCTGTGTATCAGTGTGTGTGTCTATCAGTGTGTTTCAGTGTGTGTGTCTATCAGTGTGTATCTGTGTGTGTGTCTGTCAGTGTGTAGCTGTGTGTCTGTGTATCAGTGTGTGTGTCTATCAGTGTGAACCTGTGTCCGTCTATCAGTGTGTACATGTGTCTGTCTATCAGTGTGTATCTGTGTGTGTCAAACAGTGTGTGCCAGTGTGTGTGTCTATCAGTGTGTATCTGTGTGTGTGTCTATCAGTGTGTATCAGTGTGTGTGTCTATCAGTGTGTATCTGTGTGTCTGTCTATCAGTGTGTATCTGTCTGTGTGTCTATCAGTGCGCATCTGTGTGTGGGTCTATTAGTGTGTATCAGTGTGTGTGTCGATCAGTGTGTACCTGTGACTGTCTGTCAGTGTGTACCTGTGTGTTTCTATCAATGAGTATCTGTGTCTGTCTACCAGTGTGTACCTGCGTCTGTCTATCAGTGTGTATCTCTGTGTGTGTCTATCAGTGTGTATCTGTGTGTGGGTCTATCAGTGTGTATCAGTGTGTGAGTCTATCAGTGTATATCTGTGTCTGGGTCTATCAGTGTGTGTGTCTATCAGTGTGTATCAGTGTGTGTGTCTATCAGTGTGTATCACTGTGTGTGTCTATCTCTGTGTTTCAGTGTGTGTGTCTATCAGTGTGTATCTGTGTGTGTGTCTATCAGTGTGTAGCTGTGTGTGTGTGCATCAGTGTGTGTGTCTATCAGTGTGAACCTGTGTCTGTCTATCAGTGTGTACCTGTGTCTGTCTATCAGTGTGTATCTTTGTGTGTTTAAAAGTTTGTATCTGTGTGTGTCTATCAGTGTGTATCAGTGTGTGTGTCTATCAGTGTGTATCAGTGTGTGTGTCTATCAGTGTGTATCAGTGTGTGTGACTATCTCTGTGTTTCAGTGTGTGTGCCTATCAGTGTGTATCTGTGTGTGTGTGTATCAGTGTGTAGCTGTGTGTGTGTGTATCAGTGTGTGTGTCTATCAGTGTGAACCTGTGTCTGTCTATCAGTGTGTACCTGTGTCTGTCTACCAGTGTGTATCTGTGTGTGTGTCTATCAGTGTGTACCAGTGTGTTTGTCTATCAGTGTGTATCTGTGTGTGTGTCTATCTCTGTTTATCTGTGTGTGTGTCTATCTCTGTGTATCAGTGTGTGTGTCTATCTGTGTATCTGTGTGTGTGTATATCAGTGTGTATCTGTTTGTGTGTCTATCTGTGTATCTGTGTGTGTGTCTATCAGTGTGTATCTGTTTGTGTGTCGATCAGTGTGTATCTGTGTCTGTCTATCAGTGTGTATCTGTTTGTGTGTCTATCAGTGAGTATCTGTGTCTGTGTCTATCTCTGTGTATCAGTGTGTGTGTCTATCAGTGTGTAACTGTGTGTGTGTCTATCAGTGTGTATCTGTGTGTGTGTCTATCAGTGTGTATCTGTGTCTGTCTATCAGTGAGTATCAGTGTGTATCTATCAGTGTGTATCAGTGTGTGTCTATCAGTGTCTATCAGTGTGTGTGTCTATCAGTGTGCATCAGTGTGTGTGTCTATCAGTGTGAATCAGTGTGTGTGTCTATCAGTGTGTACCTGTGTCTGTCTATCAGTGTGTACCTGTGTGTTTCTATCAGTGAGTATCTGTGTCTGTCTACCAGTGTGTACCTGCGTCTGTCTATCAGTGTGTATCAGTGTGTGTGTCTATCAGTGTGTATCTGTGTGAGGGTCTATCCTTGTGTATCAGTGTGTGTGTCTATCAGTGTGTATCTGTGTGTGTGTCTATCAGTGTGTATCTGTGTGTGTGTCAATCAGTGTGTATCTGTGTCTGTGACTCAGTGTGTATCTGTGTGTGTGTCTATCAGTGTGTATCTGTGTGCGGGTCTATAAGTATGTACCTGTGTGTGTCGATGAGTGAGTATCTGTGTCTGTCTATCAGTGTGTATCTGTGTGTGTGTGTCTATCAGTGTGTATCAGTGTATGTCTATCAGTATGTATCTGTGTGTGTGTCTTTAAGTGTGTCTCAGTGTGTGTGTCCATCAGTGTGTATCTTTGATTGTCTATCAGTGTGTACCTGTGTGTGTCTATCAGTGTGTGTCTGTGTGTGTCTATCAGTGTGTGTGTCTATCAGTGTGTATTAGTGTGTCTCTATCAGTGTGTATCTGTGTGTGTGTCTCTCTCTGTGTATCAGTGTGTGTGTCTATCAGTGTGTATCTGTGTCGGGGTCTATCAGTGTGTATCAGTGTGTGTGTCTATCAGTGTGTGTCTGTGTGTCTGTCTATCAGTGTGTATCAGTGTGTGTCCATCAGTGTGTATCTTTGACTGTCTATCAGTGTGTGCCTGTGTGTGTCTATCAGTGTGCATCTGTGTGTGTCTATCAGTGTGTATCTGTGTGTGTCTATCAATGTGTATCTGTGTGTGTGTCTATTTCTGTGTATCAGTGTGTGTGTCTATCAGTGTGTATCTGTGTGTGCGTCTATCAGTGTGTATCAGTGTGTGTGTCTATCTCTGTGTTTCAGTGTGTGTGTCTATCAGTGTGTATCTGTGTGTGTGTCTATCAGTGTGTAGCTGTGTGTGTGTGTATCAGTGTGTGTGTCTATCAGTGTGAACCTGTGTCTGTCTATCAGTGTGTACATGTGTCTGTCTATCAGTGTGTATCTGTGTGTGTCAATCAGTGTGTACCAGTGTGTGTGTCTATCAGTGTGTATCTGTGTGTGTGTCTATCAGTGTGTATCAGTGTGTGTGTCTATCAGTGTGTATCTGTGTGTCTGTCTATCAGTGTGTATCTGTGTGTGTGTCTATCAGTGCGCATCTGTGTGTGGGTCTATCAGTGTGTATCAGTGAGTGTGTCTATCTCTGTGTATCAGTTTGTGTGTCTATCAGTGTGTATCTATATGTGTGTCTATCAGTGCGTATCTGTGTGTGTGTCTATCAGTATGTATCTGTGTGTGTCTATCAGTGTGTATCTGTGTGTGTCTATCAGTTTGTATCAGTGAGTATCTATCAGTGTGTATCAGTGTGTGTCAATCAGTGTGTATCAGTGTGTGTGTCAATCAGTGCGTATCAGTGTGTGTGTCTATCAGTGTGTATCTGTGTGTCTGTCTCTCAGTGTGTATCTGTGAGTGTGTCTATAAGTGTGTTTCAGTTTGGGGCCATCAGTGAGTATCAGTGTGTGTCTATCAGTATCTGTCTATCAGTGTGTATCAGTGTGTGTGTCTATCAGTGTGAATCAGTGTGTGTGTCTATCAGTGTGTACCTGTGTCTGTCTATCAGTGTGTACCTGTGTGTATCTATCAGTGATTATCTGTGTCTGTCTACCAGTGTGTACCTGCGTCTGTCTATCAGTGTGTATCAGTGCGTGTGTCAACCAGTGTGCATCAGTGTGTGTGTCTATCAGTGTGAATCTGTGTGCGTGTACCAGTGTGTACCTGTGTTGTCTATCAGTGTGTACCTGTGTGTTTCTATCAATGAGTATCTGTGTCTGTCTAGCAGTGTGTACCTGCGTCTGTCTATCAGTGTGTATCTGTGTGTGTGTCTATCAGTGTGTATCTGTGTGTGGGTCTATCAGTGTGTATCAGTGTGTGTGTCTATCAGTGTGTATCTGTGTCTGTCTACCAGTGTGTACCTGCGTCTGTCTATCAGTGTGTATCAGTGCGTGTGTCAACCAGTGTGCATCAGTGTGTGTGTCTATCAGTGTGAATCTGTGTGCGTGTATCAGTGTGTACCTGTGTTGTCTATCAGTGTGTACCTGTGTGTTTCTATCAATGAGTATCTGTGTCTGTCTAGCAGTGTGTACCTGCGTCTGTCTATCAGTGTGTATCTGTGTGTGTGTCTATCAGTGTGTATCTGTGTGTGGGTCTATCAGTGTGTATCAGTGTGTGTGTCTATCAGTGTGTATCTGTGTCTGGGTGTATCAGTGTGTATCAGTGTGTGCGTCTATCAGTGTGTATCAGTGTGTCTGTCTATCAGTGTGTATCTGTGTGTGTTTATCAGTTTGTATCAGTATGTGTCTATCAGTGTGTATCTGTTTGTGTGTCTATCTCTGTGTATCTGTGTGTGCGTCTATCAGTGTGCATCAGTGTGTGTGTGTCTATCTCTGTGTTTCAGTGTGTGTGTCTATCAGTGTGTATCTGTGTGTGTGTCTCTGAGTGTGCAGCTGTGTGTGTGTGTATCAGTGTGTGTGTCTATCAGTGTTAACTTGTGTCTGTCTATTAGTGTGTACCTGTGTCTGTCTATCAGTGTGTATCTGTGTGTGTGTCTATCAGTGTATACCAGTGTGTTTGTCTCTCAGTGTGTGTCTGTGTGTGCGACTATCTCTGTGTATCTGTGTGTGTCTATCTCTGTGTATCAGTGTGTGTGTCTATCAGTGAGTATCTGTGTCTGTGTCTATCTCTGCGTAGCAGTGTGTGTGTCTATCAGTGTGTATCTGTGTGTGTGTCTATCAGTGTGTATCTGTGTCTGTCTATCTGTGTGTTTCTGTGTGTGTCAATCAGTTTGTATCAGTGAGTATCTATCACTGTGTGTGTGTGTATCAGTGTTTGTGTCTATTAGTGTGAACCTGTGTCTGTCTATCAGTGTGTATCTGTGTGTGTGTCTACCAGTGTGTTTGTCTCTCAGTGTGTATCTGTGTCTGTGTCTATCTCTGTGTATCAGTGTGTGTGTCTATCAGTGTGTATCTGTGTGTGTGTCTATCAGTGTGTATCTGTGTCTGTCTATCAGTGTGTTTCTGTGTGTGTCTATCAGTTTGTATCAGTGAGTATCTATCACTGCGTATCAGTGTGTGTGTCAATCAGTGTGTGTGTCTATGAGTCTGTATCTGTGTGTGTGTCTATCAGTGTGTATCTGTGTCTGTCTATCAGTGAGTATCAGTGTGTATCTATCAGTGTGTATCAGTGTGTGTCTGTCAGTGTTTATCAGTGTGTGTGTCTATCAGTGTGTATCTGTGTGTGTGTCTATCAGTGTGTATCAGTGTGTGTGTCTATCAGTGCGTATCTGTGTTTGGGTCAATCACTGTGTATCAGTGTGTGTGTCTATCTCTGTGTATCTGTGTTTGTCTATCAGTGAGTATCTGTGTCTGTGTCTATCATTGTGTATCAGTGTGTGTGTCTATCAGTGTGTATCAGTGTGTGTGTCTATCAGTGTGTATCAGTGTGTCTCTATCAGTGTGTATCTGTGTGTGTGTGTCTATCTCTGTGTATCAGTGTGTGTGTCTATCTCTGTGTATCAGTGTGTGTGTATATCAGTGTGTATCGGTGTGTGTGTCTCTCAGTGTGTATCTGTGTGTGTGTCTATCAGTTTGTATATGTGTGTGTGTCTATCAGTGAGTATCTGTTTCTGTGTCTATCTCTGTGTATCAGTGTGTGTGTCTATCAGTGTGTACCTGTGTGTGTGTCTATCAGTGCGTATCTGTGTGTGTGTCTATCAGTATGTATCTGTGTGTGTCTATCAGTGCGTATCTGTGTGTGTCTATCATTTTGTATCAGTGAGTATCTATTAGTGTGTATCAGTGTGTGTCAATCAGTGTGTATCAGTGTGTGTGTCTATCAGTGTGTATCTGTGTGTCGGTCTATCAGTGTGTATCAGTGTGTGTGTCTATAAGTATGTTTCAGTTTGGGTCCATCCGTGTGTATCAGTGTGTGTCTATCAGTATGTGTCTATCAGTGTGTATCAGTGTGTGTGTCTATCAGTGTGCATCAGTGTGTGTGTCTATCAGTGTGATTCAGTGTGTGTGTCTATCAGTGTGTACCTGTGTCTGTCTATCAGTGTGTACCTGTGTGTTTCTATCAGTGATTATCTGTGTCTGTCTACCAGTGTGTTCCTGCGTCTGTCTATCAGTGTGTATCAGTGTGTGTGTCTACCAGTGTGCATCAGTGTGTCTGTCTATCAGTTTGAATCAGTGTGTGTGTCTATCAGTATGCATCAGTGTGTGTGTCTATCAGTGTGAATCTGTGTGTGTGTCTATCAGTGTGTACCTGCGTCTGTCTATCAGTGTGTACCTGTGTGTTTCTATCAATGAGTATCTGTGTCTGTCCAACAGTGTGTACCTGGGTCTGTCTATCAGTGTGTATCTGTGTGTGTATCTATCAGTGTGTATCTCTGTCTGGGTCTATCAGTGTGTATCAGTGTGTGTGTCTATCAGTGTGTATCAGTGTGTGTGTTTATCAGTGTGTATCTGTGTGTGTTTATCAGTTTGTATCAGTGTGTGTCTATCAGTGTGTATCTGTGTGTGTGTGTCTATCTCTGTGTATCTGTGTGTGCGTCTATCAGTTTGTATCAGTGTGTGTGTCTATCTCTGTGTTTCAGTGTTTGTGTCTATCAATGTGTATCTGTGTGTGTGTCTATGAGTGTGTAGCTGTGTGTGTGTGTATCAGTTTGTGTGTCTATCAGTGTGAACCTGTGTCTTTCTATCAGTGTGTACCTGTGTCTGTCTATCAGTGTGTATCGGTGTGTGTGTCTATCAGTTTATAGCAGTGTGTTTGTCTATCAGTGTGTATCTGTGTGTGTGTCTATCTCTGTGTACCTGTGTGTGTCTATCTCTGTGTATCAGTGTGTGTGTCTATCAGTGAGTATCTGTGTCTGTGTCTATCTCTGTGTATCAGTGTGTGTGTCTATCAGCGTGTATCTGTGTGTGTGTGTCTATCAGTGTGTATCTGTGTCTGTCTATCAGTGTGTTTCTGTGTGTGTCTATCAGTTTGTATCAGTGAGTATCTATCACTGTGTATCAGTGTGTGTGTCATTCAGTGTGTGTGTCTATGAGTATGTATCTGTGTGTGTGTCTATCAGTGTGTATCTGTGTCTGTCTATCAGTGAGTATCAGAGTGCATCTATCAGTGTGTATCAGTGTGTGTCTATCAGTGTGTATCAGTGTGTGTGTCTATCAGTGTGCATCAGTGTGTGTGTCTATCAGTGTGAATCAGTGTGTGTGTCTATCAGTGTGTACCTGTGTCTGTCTATCAGTGTGTACCTGTGTGTTTCTATCAGTGAGTATCTGTGTCTGTCTACCAGTGTGTACCTGCGTCTCTCTTTCAGTGTGTATCAGTGTGTGTGTCTGTCAGTGTGTATCTGTGTGAGGGTCCATCCTTGAGTATCAGTGTGTGTGTCTATCAGTGTGTATCTGTGTGTGTGTCTATCAGTGTGTATCTGTGTGTGTGTCTATCAGTGTGTATCTGTGTGTGTGTATATCAGTGTGTATCTGTGTGTGTGTCTCAGTGTGTATCTGTGTGTGTGTCTATCAGTGTGTATCTGTGTGTGTGTGTCTATCAGCGTGTATCAGTGTGTGTGTCTGTCAGTGTGTATCTGTGTGCGGGTTTATCAGTATGTACCTGTGTGTGTCTATCAGTAAGTATCTGTGTCTGTCTATCACTCTGTATCTGTGTGTGTCTATCAGTGTGTATCTGTGTGTGTCTATCAGTGTGTATCAGTGTATGTCTATCAGTGTGTATCTGTGTGTGTGTCTTTCAGTGAGTATCTGTGTCTGTCTATCAGTGTGTATCTGTGTGTGTCTATCAGTGTGTATCTGTGTGTGTGTCTCTCAGTGTGTAACAGTGTATGTCTATCAGTGTGTATCTGTGTGTGTGTCTTTCAGTGTGTATCAGTGTGTGTGTCCATCAGTGTGTATCTTTGACTGTCTATCAGTGAGTACTTGTGTGTGTCTATCAGTGTGTGTCTGTGTGTGTCTATCAGTGTGTGTGTCTATCAGTGTATATCAGTGTGTCTCTATCAGTGTGTATCAGTGTGTGTGTCTATCTCTGTGTTTCAGTGTGTGTGTCGATCAGTGTGTATCTGTGTGTGTGTCTGTCAGTGTGTAGCTGTGTGTGTGTGTGTATCAGTGTGTGTGTCTATCAGTGTGAACCTGTGTCTGTCTATCAGTGTGTACATGTGTCTGTCTATCAGTGTGTATCTGTGTGCGTCAATCAGTGTGTACCAGTGTGTGTGTCTATCAGTGTGTATCTGTGAGTGTGTCTATCAGTGTGTATCAGTGTGTGTGTCTATCAGTGTGTATCTGTGTGTGAGTCTATCAGTGCGTGTCTGTGTGTGGGTCTATCAGTGTGTATCAGTGAGTGTGTCTATCTCTGCGTATCTGTGTGTGTCTATCAGTGAGTATCTGTGTCTGTGTCTATCATTGTGTATCAGTGTGTGTGTCTATCAGTGTGTATCAGTGTGTGTGTCTATCAGTGTTTCTCAGTGTGTCTCTATCAGTGTGTATCTGTGTGTGTGTCTATCTCTGTGTATCAGTGTGTGTGTCTATCTCTGTGTATCAGTGTGTGTGTATATCAGTGTGTATCTGTGTGTGTGTCTATCAGTTTGTATATGTGTGTGTGTGTCTATCTGTGAGTATCTGTGTCTGTGTCTATCTCTGTGTATCAGTGTGTGTGTATATCAGTGCGTATCTGTTTGTGTGTCTATCAGTATGTATCTGTGTGTGTCTATTAGTGTGTATCTGTGTGTGTCTATCAGCTTGTATCAGTGAGTATCTATCAGTGTGTATCGGTGTGTGTCAATCAGTGTGTATCAGTGTGTGCGTCTATCAGTGTGTATCTGTGTGTCTGTCTATCAGTGTGTATCTGTTTCTGTCTATCAGTGTGTAACAGTGTGTGTGTGTCTATAAGTGTGTTTCAGTTTGGGTCCATCAATGAGTATCAGTGTGTGTCTATCAGTGTGTGTCTATCAGTGTCTATCAGTCTGTGTCTATCAGTGTGTATCAGTGTGTGTGTCTATCAGTGTGAATCAGTGTGTGTGTCTATCAGTGTGTACCTGTGTCTGTCTATCAGTGTGTATCTGTGTGTGTGTCTATCAGTGTGTATCTGTGTCTGGGTCTATCAGTGAGTATCTGTGTCTGTCTACCATTGTGTACCTGCGTCTGTCTATCAGTGTGTATCAGTGTGTGTGTTTACCAGTGTGCATCAGTGTGTGTGTCTATCAGTGTGAATCAGTGTGTGTGTCTATCGGTGTGCATCAGTGTGTGTGTCTATCAGTGTGAATAAGTGTGTGTGTCTATCAGTGTGTACCTGTGTCTGTCTATCAGTGTGTACCTGTGTGTTTCTATCAATGAGTATCTGTAACTGTCTACCATTGTGTACCTGCGTGTGTCTATCAGTGTGTATCTGTGTGTGGGTCTATCAGTGTGTATCAGTGTGTGTGTCTATCAGTGTGTATCTGTGTCTGGGTCTATCAGTGTGTATCAGTGTGTGTGTCTATCAGTGTGTATCAGTGTGTGTGTCTATCAGTTTTGTATCAGTGTGTGTGTGTCTATCTCTGTGTTTCAGTGTGTGTGTCTATCAGTGTGTATCTGTGTGTGTGTGTCTATCAGTGTGTAGCTGTGTGTGTGTGCATCAGTGTGTGTGTCTATCAGTGTGAAACTGTGTCTGTCTATCAGTGTGAACCTGTGTCTGTCTATCAGTGTGTACCTGTGTCTGTCTATCACTGTGTATCGGTGTGTGTCTATCAGTGTGTACCAGTGTTTTTTTCTATCAGTGTGTATCTGTGTGTGTGTCTATCTCTGTGTATCTGTGTGTGTGTCTATCTCTGTGTATCAGTGTGTGTGTCTATCAGTGTGTATCTGTATGTGTGTCTAGCAGTGTGTATCTGTTTGTGTGTCTATCAGTGTGTATCTGTGTCTGTCTATCAGTGAGTATCAGTGTGTATCTATGAGTGAGTATCTGTGTCTGTCTACCAGTGTGTACCTGCGTCTGTCTATCAGTGTGTATCAGTGTGTGTGTCTATCAGTGTGTATCTGTGTGAGGGTCTATCCTTGTGTATCAGTGTGTGTGTCTATCAGTGTGTATCTGTGTGTGTGTCTATCAGTATGTATCTGTGTGTGTGTCAATCAGTGTGTATCTGTGTCTGTGACTCAGTGTGTATCTGTGTGTGTGTCTATCAGTGTGTATCTGTGTGCGGGTCTATAAGTATGTACCTGTGTGTGTCGATGAGTGAGTATCTGTGTCTGTCTATCAGTGTGTATCTGTGTGTGTGTCTATCAGTGTGTATCAGTGTATGTCTATCAGTATGTATCTGCGTGTGTGTCTTTAAGTGTGTCTCAGTGTGTGGGTCCATCAGTGTGTATCTTTGACTGTCTATCAGTGTGTACCTGTGTGTTTTTATCAGTGTGTGTCTGTGTGTGTCTATCAGTGTGTGTGTCTATCAGTGTGTATTAGTGTGTCTCTATCAGTGTGTATCTGTGTGTGTGTCTCTCTCTGTGTATCAGTGTGTGTGTCTATCAGTGTGTATCTGTGTCGGGGTCTATCAGTGTGTATCAGTGTGTGTGTCTATCAGTGTGTGTCTGTGTGTCTGTCTATCAGTGTGTATCAGTGTGTGTCCATCAGTGTGTATCTTTGACTGTCTATCAGTGTGTGCCTGTGTGTGTCTATCAGTGTGCATCTGTGTGTGTCTATCAGTGTGTATCTGTGTGTGTCTATCAGTGTGTATCTGTGTGTGTGTCTATTTCTGTGTATCAGTGTGTGTGTCTATCAGTGTGTTTCAGTGTGTGTGTCTATCAGTGTGTATCTGTGTGTGTGTCTGTCAGTGTGTAGCTGTGTGTCTGTGTATCAGTGTGTGTGTCTATCAGTGTGAACCTGTGTCCGTCTATCAGTGTGTACATGTGTCTGTCTATCAGTGTGTATCTGTGTGTGTCAAACAGTGTGTGCCAGTGTGTGTGTCTATCAGTGTGTATCTGTGTGTGTGTCTATCAGTGTGTATCAGTGTGTGTGTCTATCAGTGTGTATCTGTGTGTCTGTCTATCAGTGTGTATCTGTCTGTGTGTCTATCAGTGCGCATCTGTGTGTGGGTCTATCAGTGTGTATCAGTGTGTGTGTCGATCAGTGTGTACCTGTGACTGTCTGTCAGTGTGTACCTGTGTGTTTCTATCAATGAGTATCTGTGTCTGTCTACCAGTGTGTACCTGCGTCTGTCTATCAGTGTGTATCTCTGTGTGTGTCTATCAGTGTGTATCTGTGTGTGGGTCTATCAGTGTGTATCAGTATGTGAGTCTATCAGTGTGTATCTGTGTCTGGGTCTATCAGTGTGTGTGTCTATCAGTGTGTATCAGTGTGTGTGTCTATCAGTGTGTATCACTGTGTGTGTCTATCTCTGTGTTTCAGTGTGTGTGTCTATCAGTGTGTATCTGTGTGTGTGTCTATCAGTGTGTAGCTGTGTGTGTGTGCATCAGTGTGTGTGTCTATCAGTGTGAACCTGTGTCTGTCTATCAGTGTGTACCTGTGTCTGTCTATCAGTGTGTATCTTTGTGTGTTTAAAAGTTTGTATCTGTGTGTGTCTATCAGTGTGTATCAGTGTGTGTGTCTATCAGTGTGTATCAGTGTGTGTGTCTATCAGTGTGTATCAGTGTGTGTGTCTATCTCTGTGTTTCAGTGTGTGTGCCTATCAGTGTGTATCTG
Organism: Mustelus asterias; assembly: GCF_964213995.1. Classification (NCBI taxonomy): domain Eukaryota; kingdom Metazoa; phylum Chordata; class Chondrichthyes; order Carcharhiniformes; family Triakidae; genus Mustelus; species Mustelus asterias. The sequence continues at coordinate 310,920 of NW_027590333.1, read as the reverse complement.
TGTGTGTGTGTATCAGTGTGTAGCTGTGTGTGTGTGTATCAGTGTGTGTGTCTATCAGTGTGAACCTGTGTCTGTCTATCAGTGTGTACCTGTGTCTGTCTACCAGTGTGTATCTGTGTGTGTGTCTATCAGTGTGTACCAGTGTGTTTGTCTATCAGTGTGTATCTGTGTGTGTGTCTATCTCTGTTTATCTGTGTGTGTGTCTATCTCTGTGTATCAGTGTGTGTGTCTATCTGTGTATCTGTGTGTGTGTATATCAGTGTGTATCTGTTTGTGTGTCTATCTGTGTATCTGTGTGTGTGTCTATCAGTGTGTATCTGTTTGTGTGTCGATCAGTGTGTATCTGTGTCTGTCTATCAGTGTGTATCTGTTTGTGTGTCTATCAGTGAGTATCTGTGTCTGTGTCTATCTCTGTGTATCAGTGTGTGTGTCTATCAGTGTGTAACTGTGTGTGTGTCTATCAGTGTGTATCTGTGTGTGTGTCTATCAGTGTGTATCTGTGTCTGTCTATCAGTGAGTATCAGTGTGTATCTATCAGTGTGTATCAGTGTGTGTCTATCAGTGTCTATCAGTGTGTGTGTCTATCAGTGTGCATCAGTGTGTGTGTCTATCAGTGTGAATCAGTGTGTGTGTCTATCAGTGTGTACCTGTGTCTGTCTATCAGTGTGTACCTGTGTGTTTCTATCAGTGAGTATCTGTGTCTGTCTACCAGTGTGTACCTGCGTCTGTCTATCAGTGTGTATCAGTGTGTGTGTCTATCAGTGTGTATCTGTGTGAGGGTCTATCCTTGTGTATCAGTGTGTGTGTCTATCAGTGTGTATCTGTGTGTGTGTCTATCTCTGTGTATCAGTGTGTGTGTCTATCTCTGTGTATCAGTGTGTGTGTATATCAGTGTGTATCTGTGTGTGTGTCTATCAGTTTGTATATGTGTGTGTGTGTCTATCTGTGAGTATCTGTGTCTGTGTCTATCTCTGTGTATCAGTGTGTGTGTATATCAGTGCGTATCTGTTTGTGTGTCTATCAGTATGTATCTGTGTGTGTCTATTAGTGTGTATCTGTGTGTGTCTATCAGCTTGTATCAGTGAGTATCTATCAGTGTGTATCGGTGTGTGTCAATCAGTGTGTATCAGTGTGTGCGTCTATCAGTGTGTATCTGTGTGTCTGTCTATCAGTGTGTATCTGTTTCTGTCTATCAGTGTGTAACAGTGTGTGTGTGTCTATAAGTGTGTTTCAGTTTGGGTCCATCAATGAGTATCAGTGTGTGTCTATCAGTGTGTGTCTATCAGTGTCTATCAGTCTGTGTCTATCAGTGTGTATCAGTGTGTGTGTCTATCAGTGTGAATCAGTGTGTGTGTCTATCAGTGTGTACCTGTGTCTGTCTATCAGTGTGTATCTGTGTGTGTGTCTATCAGTGTGTATCTGTGTCTGGGTCTATCAGTGAGTATCTGTGTCTGTCTACCATTGTGTACCTGCGTCTGTCTATCAGTGTGTATCAGTGTGTGTGTTTACCAGTGTGCATCAGTGTGTGTGTCTATCAGTGTGAATCAGTGTGTGTGTCTATCGGTGTGCATCAGTGTGTGTGTCTATCAGTGTGAATAAGTGTGTGTGTCTATCAGTGTGTACCTGTGTCTGTCTATCAGTGTGTACCTGTGTGTTTATATCAATGAGTATCTGTAACTGTCTACCATTGTGTACCTGCGTCTGTCTATCAGTGTGTATCTGTGTGTGGGTCTATCAGTGTGTATCAGTGTGTGTGTCTATCAGTGTGTATCTGTGTCTGGGTCTATCAGTGTGTATCAGTGTGTGTGTCTATCAGTGTGTATCAGTGTGTGTGTCTATCAGTTTTGTATCAGTGTGTGTGTGTCTATCTCTGTGTTTCAGTGTGTGTGTCTATCAGTGTGTATCTGTGTGTGTGTGTCTATCAGTGTGTAGCTGTGTGTGTGTGCATCAGTGTGTGTGTCTATCAGTGTGAAACTGTGTCTGTCTATCAGTGTGAACCTGTGTCTGTCTATCAGTGTGTACCTGTGTCTGTCTATCACTGTGTATCGGTGTGTGTCTATCAGTGTGTACCAGTGTTTTTTTCTATCAGTGTGTATCTGTGTGTGTGTCTATCTCTGTGTATCAGTGTGTGTGTCTATCTCTGTGTATCAGTGTGTGTGTCTATCAGTGTGTATCTGTATGTGTGTCTAGCAGTGTGTATCTGTTTGTGTGTCTATCAGTGTGTATCTGTGTCTGTCTATCAGTGAGTATCAGTGTGTATCTATCAGTGTGTATCAGTGTGTGTCTATCAGTGTGTACCTGCGTCTGTCTATCAGTGTGTATCTGTGTGTGTGTCTATCAGTGTGTATCTGTGTGAGGGTCGATCCATGTGTATCAGTGTCTGTTTCTATCAGTGTGTATCTGTGTGTGTGTCTATCAGTGTGTATCAGCGTGTGTGTCTATCAGTGTGTATCTGTGTGTGTGTCTCAGTGTGTATCTGTGTGTGTGTCTATCAGTGTGTATCTGTGTGTGTGTCTATCAGCGTGTATCAGTGTGTGTGTCTATCAGTGTGTATCTGTGTGCGGGTCTATCAGTATGTACCTGTGTGTGTCTATCAGTGAGTATCTGTGTCTGTCTATCAGTGTGTATCTGTGTGTGTCTATCAGTGTGAATCAGTGTGTGTGTCTATCAGTGTGTACCTGTGTCTGTCTATCAGTGTGTACCTGTGTGTTTCTATCAGTGATTATCTGTGTCTGTCTACCAGTGTGTTCCTGCGTCTGTCTATCAGTGTGTATCAGTGTGTGTGTCTACCAGTGTGCATCAGTGTGTCTGTCTATCAGTTTGAATCAGTGTGTGTGTCTATCAGTATGCATCAGTGTGTGTGTCTATCAGTGTGAATCTGTGTGTGTGTCTATCAGTGTGTACCTGCGTCTGTCTATCAGTGTGTACCTGTGTGTTTCTATCAATGAGTATCTGTGTCTGTCCACCAGTGTGTACCTGCGTCTGTCTATCAGTGTGTATCTGTGTGTGTGTCTATCAGTGTGTATCTCTGTCTGGGTCTATCAGTGTGTATCAGTGTGTGTGTCTATCAGTGTGTATCAGTGTGTGTGTTTATCAGTGTGTATCTGTGTGTGTTTATCAGTTTGTATCAGTGTGTGTCTATCAGTGTGTATCTCTGTGTGTGTGTCTATCTCTGTGTATCTGTGTGTGCGTCTATCAGTTTGTATCAGTGTGTGTCTATCTCTGTGTTTCAGTGTTTGTGTCTATCAATGTGTATCTGTGTGTGTGTCTATGAGTGTGTAGCTGTGTGTGTGTGTATCAGTTTGTGTGTCTATCAGTGTGAACCTGTGTCTTTCTATCAGTGTGTACCTGTGTCTGTCTATCAGTGTGTATCGGTGTGTGTGTCTATCTCTGTGTATCTGTGTGTGTCTATCTCTGTGTATCAGAGTGTGTGTCTATCAGTGAGTATCTGTGTCTGTGTCTATCTCTGTGTATCAGTGTGTGTGTCTATCAGCGTGTATCTGTGTGTGTCTATCAGTGTGTATCTGTGTCTGTCTATCAGTGTGTTTCTGTGTGTGTCTATCAGTTTGTATCAGTGAGTATCTATCACTGTGTATCAGTGTGTGTGTCATTCAGTGTGTGTGTCTATGAGTATGTATCTGTGTGTGTGTCTATCAGTGTGTATCTGTGTCTGTCTATCAGTGAGTATCAGAGTGCATCTATCAGTGTGTATCAGTGTGTGTCTATCAGTGTGTATCAGTGTGTGTGTCTATCAGTGTGCATCAGTGTGTGTGTCTATCAGTGTGAATCAGTGTGTGTGTCTATCAGTGTGTACCTGTGTCTGTCTATCAGTGTGTACCTGTGTGTTTCTATCAGTGAGTATCTGTGTCTGTCTACCAGTGTGTACCTGCGTCTCTCTTTCAGTGTGTATCAGTGTGTGTGTCTGTCAGTGTGTATCTGAGTGAGGGTCCATCCTTGAGTATCAGTGTGTGTGTCTATCAGTGTGTATCTGTGTGTGTGTCTATCAGTGTGTATCTGTGTGTGTGTCTATCAGTGTGTATCTGTGTGTGTGTATATCAGTGTGTATCTGTGTGTGTGTCTCAGTGTGTATCTGTGTGTGTGTCTATCAGTGTGTATCTGTGTGTGTGTGTCTATCAGCGTGTATCAGTGTGTGTGTCTGTCAGTGTGTATCTGTGTGCGGGTCTATCAGTATGTACCTGTGTGTGTCTATCAGTAAGTATCTGTGTCTGTCTATCACTGTGTATCTGTGTGTGTCTATCAGTGTGTATCTGTGTGTGTCTATCAGTGTGTATCAGTGTATGTCTATCAGTGTGTATCTGTGTGTGTGTCTTTCAGTGAGTATCTGTGTCTGTCTATCAGTGTGTATCTGTGTGTGTCTATCAGTGTGTATCTGTGTGTGTGTCTCTCAGTGTGTAACAGTGTATGTCTATCAGTGTGTATCTGTGTGTGTTTCTTTCAGTGTGTATCAGTGTGTGTGTCCATCAGTGTGTATCTTTGACTGTCTATCAGTGAGTACTTGTGTGTGTCTATCAGTGTGTGTCTGTGTGTGTCTATCAGTGTGTGTGTCTATCAGTGTGTATCAGTGTGTCTCTATCAGTGTGTATCAGTGTGTGTGTCTATCTCTGTGTTTCATTGTGTGTGTCGATCAGTGTGTATCTGTGTGTGTGTCTGTCAGTGTGTAGCTGTGTGTGTGTGTATCAGTGTGTGTGTCTATCAGTGTGAACCTGTGTCTGTCTATCAGTGTGTACATGTGTCTGTCTATCAGTGTGTATCTGTGTGCGTCAATCAGTGTGTACCAGTGTGTGTGTCTATCAGTGTGTATCTGTGAGTGTGTCTATCAGTGTGTATCAGTGTGTGTGTCTATCAGTGTGTATCTGTGTGTGAGTCTATCAGTGCGTGTCTGTGTGTGGGTCTATCAGTGTGTATCAGTGAGTGTGTCTATCTCTGCGTATCTGTGTGTGTCTATCAGTGAGTATCTGTGTCTGTGTCTATCATTGTGTATCAGTGTGTGTGTCTATCAGTGTGTATCAGTGTGTGTGTCTATCAGTGTTTCTCAGTGTGTCTCTATCAGTGTGTATCTGTGTGTGTGTCTATCTCTGTGTATCAGTGTGTGTGTCTATCTCTGTGTATCAGTGTGTGTGTATATCAGTGTGTATCTGTGTGTGTGTCTATCAGTTTGTATATGTGTGTGTGTGTCTATCTGTGAGTATCTGTGTCTGTGTCTATCTCTGTGTATCAGTGTGTGTGTATATCAGTGCGTATCTGTTTGTGTGTCTATCAGTATGTATCTGTGTGTGTCTATTAGTGTGTATCTGTGTGTGTCTATCAGCTTGTATCAGTGAGTATCTATCAGTGTGTATCAGTGTGTGTCAATCAGTGTGTATCAGTGTGCGCGTCTATCAGTGTGTATCTGTGTGTCTGTCTATCAGTGTGTATCTGTTTCTGTCTATCAGTGTGTAACAGTGTGTGTGTGTCTATAAGTGTGTTTCAGTTTGGGTCCATCAATGAGTATCAGTGTGTGTCTATCAGTGTGTGTCTATCAGTGTCTATCAGTCTGTGTCGATCAGTGTGTATCAGTGTGTGTGTCTATCAGTGTGAATCAGTGTGTGTGTCTATCAGTGTGTACCTGTGTCTGTCTATCAGTGTGTATCTGTGTGTGTGTCTATCAGTGTGTATCTGTGTCTGGGTCTATCAGTGAGTATCTGTGTCTGTCTACCATTGTGTACCTGCGTCTGTCTATCAGTGTGTATCAGTGTGTGTGTTTACCAGTGTGCATCAGTGTGTGTGTCTATCAGTGAGAATCAGTGTGTGTGTCTATCGGTGTGCATCAGTGTGTGTGTCTATCAGTGTGAATCAGTGTGTGTGTCTATCAGTGTGTACCTGTGTCTGTCTATCAGTGTGTACCTGTGTGTTTCTATCAATGAGTATCTGTAACTGTCTACCATTGTGTACCTGCGTCTGTCTATCAGTGTGTATCTGTGTGTGGGTCTATCAGTGTGTATCAGTGTGTGTGTCTATCAGTGTGTATCTGTGTCTGGGTCTATCAGTGTGTATCAGTGTGTGTGTCTATCAGTGTGTATCAGTGTGTGTGTCTATCAGTTTTGTATCAGTGTGTGTGTGTCTATCTCTGTGTTTCAGTGTGTGTGTCTATCAGTGTGTATCTGTGTGTGTGTCTATCAGTGTGTAGCTGTGTGTGTGTGCATCAGTGTGTGTGTCTATCAGTGTGAAACTGTGTCTGTCTATCAGTGTGAACCTGTGTCTGTCTATCAGTGTGTACCTGTGTCTGTCTATCACTGTGTATCTGTGTGTGTCTATCAGTGTGTACCAGTGTTTTTTTCTATCAGTGTGTATCTGTGTGTGTGTCTATCTCTGTGTATCTGTGTGTGTGTCTATCTCTGTGTATCAGTGTGTGTGTCTATCAGTGTGTATCTGTATGTGTGTCTAGCAGTGTGTATCTGTTTGTGTGTCTATCAGTGTGTATCTGTGTCTGTCTATCAGTGAGTATCAGTGTGTATCTATCAGTGTGTATCAGTGTGTGTCTATCAGTGTGTACCTGCGTCTATCTATCAGTGTGTATCAGTGTGTGTCAATCAGTGTGTATCAGTGTGCGCGTCTATCAGTGTGTATCTGTGTGTCTGTCTATCAGTGTGTATCTGTTTCTGTCTATCAGTGTGTAACAGTGTGTGTGTGTCTATAAGTGTGTTTCAGTTTGGGTCCATCAATGAGTATCAGTGTGTGTCTATCAGTGTGTGTCTATCAGTGTCTATCAGTCTGTGTCGATCAGTGTGTATCAGTGTGTGTGTCTATCAGTGTGAATCAGTGTGTGTGTCTATCAGTGTGTACCTGTGTCTGTCTATCAGTGTGTATCTGTGTGTGTGTCTATCAGTGTGTATCTGTGTCTGGGTCTATCAGTGAGTATCTGTGTCTGTCTACCATTGTGTACCTGCGTCTGTCTATCAGTGTGTATCAGTGTGTGTGTTTACCAGTGTGCATCAGTGTGTGTGTCTATCAGTGAGAATCAGTGTGTGTGTCTATCGGTGTGCATCAGTGTGTGTGTCTATCAGTGTGAATCAGTGTGTGTGTCTATCAGTGTGTACCTGTGTCTGTCTATCAGTGTGTACCTGTGTGTTTCTATCAATGAGTATCTGTAACTGTCTACCATTGTGTACCTGCGTCTGTCTATCAGTGTGTATCTGTGTGTGGGTCTATCAGTGTGTATCAGTGTGTGTGTCTATCAGTGTGTATCTGTGTCTGGGTCTATCAGTGTGTATCAGTGTGTGTGTCTATCAGTGTGTATCAGTGTGTGTGTCTATCAGTTTTGTATCAGTGTGTGTGTGTCTATCTCTGTGTTTCAGTGTGTGTGTCTATCAGTGTGTATCTGTGTGTGTGTCTATCAGTGTGTAGCTGTGTGTGTGTGCATCAGTGTGTGTGTCTATCAGTGTGAAACTGTGTCTGTCTATCAGTGTGAACCTGTGTCTGTCTATCAGTGTGTACCTGTGTCTGTCTATCACTGTGTATCTGTGTGTGTCTATCAGTGTGTACCAGTGTTTTTTTCTATCAGTGTGTATCTGTGTGTGTGTCTATCTCTGTGTATCTGTGTGTGTGTCTATCTCTGTGTATCAGTGTGTGTGTCTATCAGTGTGTATCTGTATGTGTGTCTAGCAGTGTGTATCTGTTTGTGTGTCTATCAGTGTGTATCTGTGTCTGTCTATCAGTGAGTATCAGTGTGTATCTATCAGTGTGTATCAGTGTGTGTCTATCAGTGTGTACCTGCGTCTGTCTATCAGTGTGTATCAGTGTGTGTCAATCAGTGTGTATCAGTGTGCGCGTCTATCAGTGTGTATCTGTGTGTCTGTCTATCAGTGTGTATCTGTTTCTGTCTATCAGTGTGTAACAGTGTGTGTGTGTCTATAAGTGTGTTTCAGTTTGGGTCCATCAATGAGTATCAGTGTGTGTCTATCAGTGTGTGTCTATCAGTGTCTATCAGTCTGTGTCGATCAGTGTGTATCAGTGTGTGTGTCTATCAGTGTGAATCAGTGTGTGTGTCTATCAGTGTGTACCTGTGTCTGTCTATCAGTGTGTATCTGTGTGTGTGTCTATCAGTGTGTATCTGTGTCTGGGTCTATCAGTGAGTATCTGTGTCTGTCTACCATTGTGTACCTGCGTCTGTCTATCAGTGTGTATCAGTGTGTGTGTTTACCAGTGTGCATCAGTGTGTGTGTCTATCAGTGAGAATCAGTGTGTGTGTCTATCGGTGTGCATCAGTGTGTGTGTCTATCAGTGTGAATCAGTGTGTGTGTCTATCAGTGTGTACCTGTGTCTGTCTATCAGTGTGTACCTGTGTGTTTCTATCAATGAGTATCTGTAACTGTCTACCATTGTGTACCTGCGTCTGTCTATCAGTGTGTATCTGTGTGTGGGTCTATCAGTGTGTATCAGTGTGTGTGTCTATCAGTGTGTATCTGTGTCTGGGTCTACCAGTGTGTATCAGTGTGTGTGTCTATCAGTGTGTATCAGTGTGTGTGTCTATCAGTTTTGTATCAGTGTGTGTGTGTCTATCTCTGTGTTTCAGTGTGTGTGTCTATCAGTGTGTATCTGTGTGTGTGTCTATCAGTGTGTAGCTGTGTGTGTGTGCATCAGTGTGTGTGTCTATCAGTGTGAAACTGTGTCTGTCTATCAGTGTGAACCTGTGTCTGTCTATCAGTGTGTACCTGTGTCTGTCTATCACTGTGTATCTGTGTGTGTCTATCAGTGTGTACCAGTGTTTTTTCTATCAGTGTGTATCTGTGTGTGTGTCTATCTCTGTGTATCTGTGTGTGTGTCTATCTCTGTGTATCAGTGTGTGTGTCTATCAGTGTGTATCTGTATGTGTGTCTAGCAGTGTGTATCTGTTTGTGTGTCTATCAGTGTGTATCTGTGTCTGTCTATCAGTGAGTATCAGTGTGTATCTATCAGTGTGTATCAGTGTGTGTCTATCAGTGTGTACCTGCGTCTGTCTATCAGTGTGTATCAGTGTGTGTGTCTATCAGTGTGTATCTGTGTGAGGGTCGATCAGTGTGTATCAGTGGATGTCTATCAGTGTGTATCTGTGTGTGTGTCTTTCAGTGTGTCTCAGTGTGTGTGTCCATCAGTGTGTATCAGTGTGTGTGTCTATCAGTGTGTGTCTGTGTGTCTGTCTATCAGTGTGTATCAGTGTGTGTACATCAGTGTGTATCTTTGACTGTCTATCAGTGTGTTCCTGTGTGTGTCTATCAGTGTGCATCTGTGTGTGTCAATCAGTGTGTATCTGTGTGTGTCTATCAGTGTGTATCTGTGTGTGTGTCTATTTCTGTGTATCAGTGTGTGGGTCTATCAGTGTGTCTCTGTGTGTGTGTCTATAAGTGTGTATCTGTGTGTGTGTCTCTCAGTGTGTAGCTGTGTGTGTGTGTATCAGTGTGTGTGTCTATCAGTGTGAACCTGTGTCTGTCTATCAGTGTGTACATGTGTCTGTCTATCAGTGTGTATCTGTGTGTGTCAATCAGTGTGTACCAGTGTGTGTGTGTCTATCAGTGAGTATCTGTAGGTGTGTCTATCATTGTGTATCAGTGTGTGTGTCTATCAGTGTGTAGCAGTGTGTCTCTATCAGTGTGTATCTGTATGTGTGTCTACCTCTGTGTATCAGTGTGTGTGTCTATCTCTGTGTATCAGTGTGTGTGTATATCAGTGTGTATGGGTGTGTGTGTCTCTCAGTGTGTATCTGTGTGTGTGTCTATCAGTTTGTATAAGTGTGTGTGTCTATCAGTGAGTATCTGTGTCTGTGTCTATCTCTGTGTATCAGTGTGTGTGTCTATCAGTGTGTATCTTTGTGTGTGTCTATCAGTGCGTATCTGTTTGTGTGTCTATCAGTATGTATCTGTGTGTGTCTATTAGTGTGTATCTGTGTGTGTCTATCAGTTTGTATCAGTGAGTATCTATCAGTGTGTATCTGTTTCTGTCTATCAGTGTGTATCAGTGTGTGTGTCTATAAGTGTGTTTCAGTTTGGGTCCATCAGTGAGTATCAGTGTGTGTCTATCAGTGTGTGTCTATCAGTGTCAATCAGTGTGTGTCTATCAGTGTGCATCAGTGTGTGTGTCTATCAGTGTGAATCAGTGTGTGTGTCTATCAGTGTGTACCTGTGTTTGTCTATCAGTGTGTACCTGTGTGTTTCTATCAGTGAGTATCTGTGTCTGTCTACCATTGTGTACCTGCGTCTGTCTATCAGTGTGTATCTGTGTATCTGTCTATGAGTGCGTGTCTGTGTGTGGGTCTATCAGTGTGTATCAGTGAGTGTGTCTATCTCTGCGTATCTGTGTGTGTCTATCAGTGAGTATCTGTGTCTGTGTCTATCATTGTGTATCAGTGTGTGTCTCTATCAGTGTGTATCTGTGTGTGTGTCTATCTCTGTGTATCAGTGTGTGTGTCTATCTCTGTGTATCAGTGTGTGTCTCTATCAGTGTGTATCTGTGTGTGTGTCTATCTCTGTGTATCAGTGTGTGTGTCTATCTCTGTGTATCAGTGTGTGTGTATATCAGTGTGTATCTGTGTGTGTGTCTATCAGTTTGTATATGTGTGTGTGTGTCTATCTGTGAGTATCTGTGTCTGTGTCTATCTCTGTGTATCAGTGTGTGTGTATATCAGTGCGTATCTGTTTGTGTGTCTATCAGTATGAATCTGTGTGTGTCTATTAGTGTGTATCTGTGTGTGTCTATCAGCTTGTATCAGTGAGTATCTATCAGTGTGTATCAGTGTGTGTCAATCAGTGTGTATCAGTGTGTGCGTCTATCAGTGTGTATCTGTGTGTCTGTCTATCAGTTTTTTTTCTGTTTCTGTCTATCAGTGTGTAACAGTGTGTGTGTGTCTATAAGTGTGTTTCAGTTTGGGTCCATCAATGAGTATCAGTG